>NC_051082.1:9318497-9418497 GCF_004664715.2 Peromyscus leucopus
CACAAGTGCAGAGGTCAGAGGACAAGGGGCAGCTGTTGGTTCCCTTCTTCTGTGTGTGTGTCCCCAAGAGAGCACACTCAAGTCGTCAGGCTGGGCTGCTGATGCCTGTAACCACTGAACCATCCGCCCACCCCTAGCCATTCTCTTACTGGCCCGCTCGGGAAGTCGGTTCATGACAGAATATGGTGATATAACGGACCAGGCAGTGGAGGCTGGAGGATGGCTCTGTAAGGTCAAGTGCTTGCTGTATGAGCATTGGGACCTGAGTTTGGATCCCCTGGGTCTGTGTACGTGCCCTGTGAGGTAGCATGAAGAGAGAGAGAGAGAGAGAGAGAGAGAGAGAGAGAGAGAGAGAGAGAGAGAGAGAGAGAAGGCAGAGACAGGTGATCCTGGCCAGCCTAGCTAAAATGGTGTGGGTGTGTGTGTGTGTGTGTAGGGGGAGACTCTGGGGGGAAAAAGATGGAGCATTAAAGACATCTAACCTCCACCTCTGGCCTCTGCATGTGCACACATGGGAAAGTTATCTGAGTTTGCATATATAGAAGGTAGGTTTAGGGACCAGAAGGGCTGGCAATGTGGCTGGGCGCTCAAGGGTTTGCTCAGCATGCAGGAGCAAATTCCTGGCTTCTACCCCTAGCATGGCAGTGTGACCTCAGGTAAGAGCCACAGCTGCCTGTAAAAGGGTAGCCATCCTCTTCCAGGGAAGATGGAGGTGCTCCGACAGTAGCTTTTTAGAAGTGGCCAGGGCCAGGCCTGGCTCTTAATTCACTCGACTTGAACCGGCCAGGGCCATTCTTGTCTCTTTCAAAATGGGGAAGATGCTCTCAGGCAGAGGGCATTTATTTACCCGAGTCTCTGCAAAGTGTGAGGGCAAGCTGGAGTTTCCTGTGTGAGGGGCTGGCCACCTCTTCCCCTGGCCTGGAGGCTGCAATGGAGGAGGGGACCTGGTAAGGTAATAGGGGAGGGGCGGGAGGATGCACCTAGGGGGGCTGGTGAGGCCAGGAGGAAGGGGTGAGGTAACCCAGTCAAGGCCCAAAGATACCGGAGAGAAACAAAAGAGGCTGTGTGGTGAGTGGGGAGGGAGAGAGCTGGGAGCTGCGTGCCTCAAGAGGGGGAGGGGAAGGAGGAAGAGAGGGAATGGGGCCCTGGAATCTGTCTTTGAAAGGGGAGCCAGGGGAGGGCAGCAGACT
The DNA here is from genome assembly GCF_004664715.2 of Peromyscus leucopus. Classification (NCBI taxonomy): domain Eukaryota; kingdom Metazoa; phylum Chordata; class Mammalia; order Rodentia; family Cricetidae; genus Peromyscus; species Peromyscus leucopus. Next base: position 9,319,688 of record NC_051082.1, read on the forward strand.
CCTGCTTTGGGACCAGAAGAAGAGGAGAAAGGAGGGGCCTGTGGGCCCCAGAAGCAAAGTGGTCAGCTACAAGGAAACTAATGGGGAGGCCTTAATGAATTAATGCCACGCCGGCTGACCGGCCGGCCAACTAGACAGGGCACTTTTGGGGATTAAGTGGTTAAATCTGGAGGTGCCTCCCAGCAGGCTCCGTCCTGCTTGGCAGGGGAGGGAGTTGGTCACTGCAGGCCGACAGCTGCTGAGGATGAACTCTGAGGAAGGGGCCAGATGTGCAGGACAGCAGCAGCCTTCTGGCCGCCAAGCTGGTCCCTGTCTAGAGTTATTCACTTGCCTAGTGAGAGGGCCACCAGCGCCAGCATTAGCCGTGGCCGCAGAAACAGCTTCACTGGGTAATTAAATAGGCTCCAGATGCAGCCAGGTGGATCCAGCCATCCCACCACTAGGTTTTGAAAAGCCAACCTACCTGGGGGGAGGAAGGGACCCAGCTTCTGTTCCCCTCTGCTCATCTCTAATGACTGTGTGACCCAGCGCTGTTCAGCGCTGCACCCGCGCCCCCCCCACACCCCCGAGACTTGCTGGTCCCTGCTGCACAGCTATGCACTGGGAAAACAAATCCACCCAGAACGAAGTAAGCTAGTTGTTTTTTTCCCCCACACAGCCATTTTCTCTTATTTTCGACAGCTATTCACATCTTCATAGGTGGAGTTTTATGCTGCTGGTGATGGAATCCAGAGCCTTGGCTGTGCCAGGCACCGGCCCTACCCATCCCTGAACTGGTGATCGCTTCAGGCCCGCGGTTTGCTAGGCACTGTGGGCACAGAGAGGGCCAAGAACCAGAAGTCCCTGAGGTCATGGAAGCCATATCTTATGTATTAAAAAAAGTTTGTGTGTGCGCACATGGTGTATTTGGGTGTTTGCGTGTATGTGCGCATGTGTGTGTGTCTGTGTGTCCACAGCCTAGGTGTGGAGGTCAGACACCAACTTTCTGGAGTCGGTTCTCTCCTGGGGAATCAAACTCGGGTCCTCAAGCTTGGTGGCAAGCACCTTTACCACTAAACCGTTTCGCTGCCCCGCCCTTTGTGATACTCCAGGGTTGGCCGGTCCTGCATCCTTTGGCTTTTTTTTTTTTTTTTTTCTTTAATCATTTGTGCTCCCTATCCACTGCTGTTGGCTGTCCAGCTCTTTGTGGTGTGGTAAGGAATGCCCCGTGGCTCTGCTCCGCACAGACCGAGCTTAAAAAATGGCCAAATTTTCAAGAGTGGAACTCTGGTACAGAAGTGCTTGTCGGCATTTGTGTGTTAACAGAGACTGTCTAGAAAATGTGAACTCATGGTAAAGACTCAAAGGAACCTTCTAGACTCTCATTCTAGAAGATGCCTAGAATCTAGACAAATGCTGCCATCCACTCCTGTCCCCCACCACGGTCATCCCTGTCGCTAGCCTGAATACATCATGTGCCTGACAGCTTGACTCCAGAGCTGGCGGCTGCCATCCCTAGCTGAATCTTTCTTTCTGTTTATCTGTCTTCCTTTTCTTTAGAGTCAGGGTCTCGTGGCGTAGGCCTGGCTAGCATGCAACTTTCTATATAGACCAGGCTGGCCTCAAACTCCTAGAGATCTGCCTGTCTCTGCCTCCCTGCTCGCCTTCCTCTGGAATGTTCTTCATGGTCTATACCTCTAGCCAATGGGGGAGTGCAGAGAGCTCTAAGTCTTGGCCGTGTCCCCGAAAGCTTTGGGGTGTTTCCTAGCCTACCTGATCCCCGGGCCAGGCATCACATCTATCATACAATCCTGGCTGTAGTGCTTTGGACTTGATGAACCATTCAGGATGCTCTCATGCTAGCAATGGGGCGATGGCTTTTAGTGCGGTGACTTCTGATCTCTAGTGGGGATATGCTGAGCCCAATGAAATGGATTCCGGAAGAACTGCCATTTTGAAAGCCAGCCCAGATTTAAAATACAGCCTATAGGGGCTGGGAATACAGCTCAGGGAATGAAGTGTTTGCCACCCAAGCATGAGGACTTGAGTTTGGATCCCATATAAAAGCCAGGCTTTGCGCGAATGCCTGGAATCCCAGAGCTGGGTAGGCAGAGGCAGGCAGATCCCCGGAGCTCACTGACCACCTAGGCAAACTGGCAGTTCAGTCAGGTTCAGTGAGACGCTGTCCCAAAAAACTAAGGTGAAGAGGAAGTGAAGACATCTGACACTGACCCCTGTGGCCCCACAAAGACACAATACCCACACAGACAGACAGACAGACAGACAGACACACACACACACACACAACACAAAACAAACAAACAAACAAAAAACGAAACAAAAGAAACCCCACCTGTTGGCAGACCATGAGACTTATAAATTCTGACTTCACCATTAAGAAAATTCACCCATACTTCATGCCTGAGGGGGAGCAGCTGGGGGACATGAATCCTGGAGTCAGGCTGGCTTTAATTAAAGACTCTACCTGCCATTTACCAGTTGTGTGACCGTAAGCACATCCGTTTACCTTCCAGACCCTGGGTGCTCCTCTGTGAAATGGAATCACAGTGACGGTCCTGTCTATCGAGGGGACCTGGCCCCACATCACCCAAACTGTGAGACACCGTCCCCCTTGTGTCTGGTGTCAGGAGACAGGCTGATCCAACCTGCTCTGTGTGGCCTGGCATGGGTGCACCTTGGAGATGGACAGTTTGAGTTTCTACTGCTTTTCTTTGGGGTGGAGGTCAGCCTGTGTGCCCACATTCATGGTGCCGAAAAGAACCCTAAGGACTTTTTTGATCCTCAGTTTAAGCAGCTGCTAGCGCTTCCCTCTCCCCCTATCCGGTGACTCAGCAGCCTGCTGAAGTCACCAGGTCTAAGCCGAGAGAGTGACTGCATGGTCAGCGCCGTGGGTCACACTCCCAGGCTGGCTTTGAACTCCTCATAATGGAGCAAAGCAACCATGTGCTTTCACCCCTCACCATACCCCAGCACTAACACTGTGAAGAACAGAGTTGTGGTTGAGGGGAGTCAGCAAGTCCCTGGCAATGACCCAGTAAACCTGACTGATGTCATACTCATGTACTGCAGCCCGTCTGGGAGAGGAGCCACTGTCTTGACCAATTCTCAAAAGGGCTGTGACATACCTCTTCCCATACCAACTTTCTGGAACACATCCAGACCCGAACAGGATATTAGATACCATCCCATCCAACCCCTGTGCCTTGCAGATGGGGAAACTGAGGCCCAGAGGGAACCCCCGGTGGTAAGACGGGGTACGCTTAAAAACCAGCTAGTTGTTCCTCAGAGCACGGGTTGAGTATGACAACCTCCATATGGAACAGGGCCTCAGCTGCGCTTGATGCAGGATTTTCCTGCAACATTTACAAAGCAGGCGTGCTCCTACAGAAGCCCGCGTTTCCAGTTTTTCTTGAAAATATGCAAAGTTTTAGTGACATTCTCTATGTCCACGCGGCAGTAAGACCCCTACCTACAGGGGTATGTGGGTTACAAACCCATCAACACCACAGTTCACCCTGGCTCACTCTAGGGGGCTCAGTGAGTTTCAGTGCACACCTGTGTGTGTGTGTGGGGGGGGCTCCCTGGCAGCCCTTCCTCCACCTGGAAGCTCCCCCTCCCTCCAGGCCCACGCACACCTGTGCGGATCCCACTTTAAGCGCCTGAGCTCATCCATTGAGATCTTCCCCCGTGCGCACTGAAAGGTGGGCATCAGCCTTTCTAATGCATGAATCACTGCTTCTCTATCTAGATCCCTCCCCCGTGGACTTCCACCCTTCCCCACTGTGTAACCCTAGAAACCAGCTCACAGTGAACATTTTTGTTTGGACATCCTCCAAAACACGTATTATAACATGTCGCACATAACGGGTACATCCGCCCTGATATTGGTCAGTCCGTGTCTGTCCGGCTTGGGCTTGGTGGCACGCAGCTGTAGTCTATGTTCAGGAGTGTGAGGCAGGAGGATTGCTTGAGACGGGAGTCTGAGGCTAGCCTGAGCAGCAGAGCAAGACCCTGCCTCAAAAAGGAATGCCCAGTTTATTTGGGTTCGATCCTGCGTTGAGCTAGCGCTTCTGAAACCAGTTGTTGGGTGTGGCAGCAGAAGACGCTACGGTTCTTAGTCTCCTCAGACCCTAAAGAAGTCAGTCACCTCCTAGGTTATGTTGACACCTAATGATTGATAGCAGGGGCCAGGCTAAGGGGAGCAGACACTTTTCCCAGAGGGTTCTCAGTCCCATTAGCTCCCCTCAGCCTCCCACATGAAACCTCAGATCAAGACTAAAGTGAGAACTCACTAGAGCAATCTTTCCTCGTCAAGGATGCTGCCCCAAAGAGCTTTCCTCCAAATCCCCGCACTAGGAGACTTTCGCCATCTGACACCATCCACACCAAGCCGCTGGGAGCTGGCGTGCTCCTCTGTCCAGAGGCGCAGATAGAATGCTGGGCTCGGAGACCGAATGTAGATAAGAAAGAAAAAGTTTGGCAGTGGTGGCACACGCCTTTGATCCCAGCACTTGGGAGGCAGAGGCAGGTGGATCTCTGTGAGTTCAGGGCCAGCCTGGGCTACAGAGCGAGTTCCAGGACAGGCAGGGCTACACAGAGAAACCCTGTCTTGAAAAAACAAACAAGCAAAAATAGAAAAAAGAAAGAAAGAAAGAAAGGAAGGAAAAGGAAGGAAGGAAGGAAAAGAAGAAAGAAAAAAAAAGAAAAAGAGAAAGAAAAAGGAAAAGAAAGAAAGGAAAGATAGACTGTTGGTAAATACACATTAAACATCCCAGGCAGAGCTAACTTTAATCCCCTTCTGGGCAGGGGAGATTTGAAACACATCATCCTGTCCTTCTGCCAAATTGTACACATGTGTATTAGATCATACTTGTCACCTAGCTGCCTGTGTCTCCATAAATCTAGCTGGACGATTTGAGCACCTCTAATCTGAAAATATGAACTCTAAAACACTATGTGTGGGTGTGTGTGTGTGTGTGTGTGTGTGTGTGTGTGTGTGTGATTTCGACTGTGTGCACATGACAGCTCAAGGTTAATGTTGGGTGTCTTCCTCTATCTCTCCACCTCAGGCAGGGTGCACTTGAACCACGTAACCCAGAGCTCACCAGTTCCAGCTAGTCTGCCTGGCCAGCTTGCTCTGGGAACACCCTGTCTCTGCCTTCTAAACACAGAAATTACAGTTAGGTTTCCACACACCCCTTGGCCTTTTAATTTTAAAAAATTAAATATTTTTGAATATTTTTTATTATTTTTATGTGTATGGGCATTTTGCCTGCATGTATGCAGTACCCACAGTAGCCAGTGGAACTGGAGTTCAAAGTTGTTGTGAGCTGCCATGTGGGAAGCTGAGAATTGAACATGGTTCTCTAGCAGAGTAACAATTGCTTTTTTAACCACCATCTATCTCTCCATCTCCCATATTCCCCGACACCACTTTAGTAATACTAAGCACTTCAGATAAAGGATACTGAGTGTGTGTGTGTGTGTGTGTGTGTGTGTGTGTGTGTGTGTGTGTGTACACATACTCACTAAAGGAGAAAAGGACTTTAATGTTTAACCTTCCATTGCTCTGTCTTGGCATGTTCACTTTTTGTGGTGGTGGGCATGGAAGCCAGGGCCTTGTTAGTTCAGTGAGCCCCAGCTCAGCTCTAGCACTATTCAGTTTATGTCTGTCTGTCTGTCTGCCTGTCTTTTTTTGAGACAAGATTCAGCTGGCCTGGAAATCACAGAGACCCACCAGCCTATGCCTCCTGAGTATTGAGATTAAAGGCGTGTGCCACCTTGGCCCACCTCGGTTTATGTCTTTCTTTTTTTTATAATTTGTTTCACATGCATTTATGTTTTTGCCTGCGTGTATGTCTGTGTAAAGATGTCGGATCCCCTGAAACTGGAATTACAGACAGTTATGAGCTGCCATGTGGGTGCTGGGAATTGAACCCAGGTCCTCTGGAAGAGCAGTCAGTGCTCTTTAAGCATTGAGCCATCTCTCCAGCCCCGGTTTATATCTTTCTAATCCACATGTAGTTTACTTTGCCAATCCAACCTTCTGTTGGGGAAACACTTTTAAGTCCTTTTACGTGGCTGCTGTGGTTACAGATCAAGCTGGAAGTGGATCTTTGGGCATATGTATCCTACAAGTGAGATCTACAACCCCTCACTGTGGGACTCAGTCACGGGGAGACTACAGTGTGAGGGACACATGCTCATTATTGGTACACACGGTTGTTTCTGGGGCTCGTGTCTCTGTGGATATCACTCAGTAAACAGTGATTTAACAGGCCCTAGAGCGGGTCCCTTTGGCAGCTGCAGGGCCGTGGCTTGGATGCATCCCCGGAAGGCGAAGGTGGAATGTGTACAGGGCTTGTTTTATGCTATTGTGCTACCTCAAGATGGTAGACCTTTTAAGTGTTGGGCCCTGGTGGAAGGTCTTCCAGTCACTGTTAGGTGTATCCTTGAGGATATTGGGACCCCGGGTTCTTCCTCTCTCTTGCTTCCTGGTCCGCATGAGGAGAGCAGCTTTGCAGTATCCCACATCCCAGCCTCAAAGCAATGAAGTCCAAGCAGCCAGCCAAAGTAAACCCTCCCTCTTGGTATTACCTTCGATATTTTGTTATGATGACCGAAAGCTGACCTGAGAAACCCTGAGATTCCTTCCATGCTCAGTGATTTCCAGGTAGGACAGGCAAGTCAGCCCAGTTGCTGGCTACTTAGAAAAAAACGTCCGATGCAACACGGGTTCCTGTTGCTTTCTGGTGCGGTTCCCTCCCCATTTATCTGAATCCCGGTTGTTCCGCTTCGCTTTCATGATCCTTCTTAGAGATGGGAAAGGCCATGCTTGTGTCTCAAGGCTCAGTTCACATGCTGGGTCTTCTCGGAGGCTGCCTTGGTGGGGAGGGCTTGCCCTGTCCGCTTCTCTGTTGCTGTGATAACTTGGGGAGGAGAGGGTTTACTTCATCGTATGCCTTGTAGCCTATCACTCAGGGAAGCCAAGGCAGGAACCTGGAGGCAGGAACTGAAGCAGAGGCCATGGAGGAGTGCTGCTTACTGACTTGCTCACCTTAGCTTGCTCAGCCTGCATTCTTATACAATCTAGGACTAACCTGCCCGCGGGTGGCACCGCCCACATTGGGCCGGGTCCTCCCCCATCAATCATCAATCAAGAAAATGCATCACGGGTTTGCTACAGGCCAATCTAGTGGGCACAATTCCTTAAGGGTCATTCCCTCTTTCGGGTGACTGTAATTTGTGTTTCACTGACAAGAGCTAACCAACACAGAGCTCCATCCTGATTTCTATATAAGCTATAAACACCATTTGGTGACTAAGTGTTTAAATGTGAGCTACAGGGGGAACATTTCTCATTTAAACCACCACAAGCATTGACCTCTGACCTGTCACGCCTTCCCCGGTAATACTGAAAGGCACATCGAGGACCCTGCCCTTCTTTAGCACAGAGATCAATGCTTAGCACATAGTCAGCACACTCTAGAACACGGTAGGTACCCGTAAGTATTCCTACCACTCTCCATTGCTCCATTCTCCTGCCTCCACCTCCTGCATACCGGGATTACATGGGTGCCACAGGACCCCCAACTGTCTCCATTGCTGCCGTGGGCTCTGCTGATTTCCGTCCCATAACCTTGTGGTCAGAAACCGACCAAGTGAGACTTTTTAGGCGCCATCAAAGCTAGTTTTCATAAACTAAGTCAGGTGTGTGTATCAGTTGAGTCAATTGATGGCTTCAGTTCTAGATTCTCAGAAGGTAGAAAGTGGCCCCAGGAGAGTGTAGGGATCCTGGTGTGCCACATCCTCCTCATGGGGAAAGGGTGTTAGCAGATGGGTGGCTAAGAATCTTCTTCTGCCAATGCCTAAGCAAGTCTCTAGTGTGAAGTCACCAAATTGGGGACCCACTGATGTGGACTGCAGGGACCGTGTGTTTGACTCGCCGTCGTGAAGTCCGATGAGCATCGGCCCCTTGTCCAGGGAAGAGGCAGAGGCTAGCCCCAACCTGAGTCATCAGAGGAGAGGTTGACAAGGGTTCAAGACATAGATGTGAACAGGGCTTAGAGTGATGTGGGGCCCCGAGGTTGGCAATAGAGGGGGGGTGTCACCACTCAACAGGGCACAGTGGGGCTGGAGCTGGGGTTTTTTGGTCTGTGACCAGTGAGAAGTCCCCTGAAGAGTAAGTATCCAGGGTCTAAGGTCTCTGTGTCCATTGCTGGCCACACTCAGCAGGAAGCTAGACACCACAGATACCCACCAACATTCGGGACTTTTTCCAATCAGGGAATAAAGATCTGTGGGCTTTCTCTAAAAAACTATGGAGTGCGTTCTTCCTGTCTGTGTCTCCTCTGGTAACCTGTGTCACCTTCGCTTCTGAAATCTTCCAGGGGTGGCTGTGCATACCTCAAATCCTAGTACTGGAGAGGTGGAGACAGGAAAATTGTGAGTTTTAGGCCAGCCTGGGCTACCTGGGTAGATCTTGTCTTATCAAACAGCAAGCAGAAAAGAAAGTGTCCATGAACAATGACTCCCCAGGACATCCCATTCCTCACATCCCTAAGCAACCATCACTCTGCTCTCGGGGTCCAAAGACGGTGCCTCCTCTGGTGAATCCTTCATATAAATGCATGATACGCCATCTTTCATCTTCTTCCTGGTTTCTGTCACTTAGCATAACGTTTTCAAGTTTGATCCATCTTGTGTATGAATCTGTAGTTCATTCCCTTTTTATGGCCACATAATATTCCATGGCCTGAGCCGACCACATTGCGCTCAATCCATTCATCTCTGACACACATTTGGGTGTTTGCACCTGTTGAAGTATGAAGCTATGAATGTCTGTGCACAAGTTTCCCCCCCCCCGTATCTTTTCATTGGTAGTTTCAAATATTTACATAATGAGCTTTAGACATTTTCACCCCCAGTTCTCCTCCCTCATTCCCCCCTCCCTCTCCCACAAGGTCTCCTCCCATCTCCAGGTCTTCTTGAAATCCACGGTCCACTGAATTTAATTAGACTGACCAGTCCAAGTGTGGGCCAGAAGCTTCTCGGTGGAGCAATGACAGGCTATCTGTGGCTACACCACTGAGGACAGTGTGATGCCTTCCCACAAGTATCCATTCAGGAGTCCCTCTGGGACGGGTGGAGACCCCTAAGTCCCTTCCCCATCCATGACAAAACGTTGATGGGCCCAGTCTTGCCAGAAGTCGGACGGCCATGTCATGTCCACAAGACATCTTTTTGATACACAGTCTCTCCTCCCCAGCTCTTTCTGACCCCCTTTGGTGATGTCTCCTGGGCCTTTGAGGAGTTGTGATATGTGTCCCCATGGGTGTGTGTGTGGGGGGGTTTAAACACTCCACCATCACTTATTTTCAGTGTTTTAACCTCTAGGGCAATAATGGCATGAACGCTATGCCAGCAACCAACCACTTTACAGTTGCATTTGAGGCCTGTCCCACCGGAGGGAACTCTTGTCTCGTTCTGGTACATTGGATCAAGAACCCTTTTTTGGGGAGACCAAGATGGAACCCTATTATTCCTGTTTTGCTAAATAGGCATGTTATCAAACTGCCTTCTAACCACTTGGGTTTATACTAATTGATTGGTGCCGCCTCCAGCCTTGACCAGACAATCTTCTCACTGGAGCAGGCCGTGTTTCCTGGGTGCTAGTTTTTATGTTTGGGGCGTGCGCTCACTCGCTCACTCGCCTGCTAGCTCTATCTCCTCCCCCATGCTCAGCCCCAAGAGAGCCTCATTGTATCCTGGCTGGTTCTTAGGAATCCGATTCTCAGTAGGGATCTATCTCTCTCTCTGGGGCCTATGTGCTGCCTCTCCTGCCCATGTTTCCACAGACTGCACCTGCTCTTCAGGAGAGAAGTAATAAGAGCTTCTCCCCCCCCCCCCCCCCCGTGGCCCTGGAACTTCCCATGGGAAAGGGACACAGCAGTGGCTCATAGCACAGGGCACTGGGGTGTGTGTGCATGTATGGATGAGTGAGAAAACTAGCTCTGTCTGGAACATGGGGAGATGGAGGTGTGAGCCAAGCAGACGAATAGGCTGCTTCCAAATAGGGAAGGATAATGAGCCTCTGGATTTTCATTATCCATCTACCTACTGACTACCTACCTACTGACCTACCTACCTCACACCCACCATTTATCAATTATTTACCTATCAGTCATCTACCTGTCATTTATCTATTCCTATTAATAAACATTTTAGTTTTGGTATAGAGAGTGGTACTTACCTTCAGGGCCCAAATTCAATTCATCCCATCTCCTCACCCCCAGACAGGGTCTTATGTCATCAAACGGACTCACCTGGAACTTCCTAGTTTCTGGGACTGGCCAAGGATGACCTTGTACTCCTGATCCTCCTGCCTCCGCCTTCCAAGGCATGCAAGACCATGTATGATTTCCTGCAGTGCTGGGGGTGGAACCAGAGGTTTCTTGCATGCTAGTCTACGTAGAGTTTCTCTATGTAGCTCTGGCTATCCTGGAACTCACTGTGTAGACCAGGCTGGCCTTAAACTCACAGAGATCTGCCTGCCTCTGCCTCTCCAAGTCCAGGGATCAAAGGCGTGCGCTCCCACGCCTGGCTCCAATTCTGTTTCTAGTCACGGATGATGCCATGCAAATGTACAGGTCTGAAAGCAGGTGTGTGTGTGGGGGGGGTATGGTTGGTGCACTCAGGTAAGGAAGGCTGTGACTGCCACATGGACAGAGCCTCTGGGACTGTGAGAAGAGGAGCCCTTTCTTTCCCAATCAGAGCTTTGTGTTGCAAATCCCCCTCTCCCCCTCCCCTTCTGCACTGACATCACCCCGGAAGCCAGACTGCACTGACAGAAAAACAAATCTTTATTTCCACAGGTTGGCGAAACCCTGTGTCCTTGGAGGAAGCTGGTTCCCGTTTTCCTGAGTGGGGGGAGCCAGAGCTTGGAAGGAAGCGGAGTGGAAAGACCCACCCAGAGCTGATGGTGAAAACACGGACTGAGGAAGCCCCTCGGGAAGTCCAGCTGCAGAGATAGCCACCCCAATGCTATTTACATATAGCTATATATATATATACATACACACAAAAAGAAAATACAAAATTCCGTATCTGTGCATGCCTGCGGGAGATGTGGTCCCTCCCCTTTCCGCACCTTGCAATGTGAACTTTGAGACTTTGTAACGTCTGGGGCAGCGGGGAGAGAGATGCTTGCTGTTGTGTGGAGGCTGAAAAAACTCACATGGACCGGTGGGATCAGCCTCAGCATGGACCAAGCGCCCAGGACAGATGCTGGCGTGAAGTAGTGAGAGCGCCCGCCAAAGGCGAGATGGACGAAGACGGGGTTGGGGAGGGGTGGGGCGTTTGGTTGGGGGCAGCCTCCATTTCTTGACATGTCCCATCCTCTCTCTCTCTCTCTGTCCCTGTCTAGACAGCTCTCTAGATTCTCATGGTTGGTCACAGCCAGAGAAACGGGATGTCATTTTCTTTTCCTACCTATCTGGTGTGTGTGGTGCTTCACTTCAATTTTTCTTGGTGCTAAGTGTGTCCTTGGCATGGCCAGAGTCGTAGTGACAGACCCGGACAACGGCCGGGGGATGACAGGTTTCTATTTTGCTCTTTGGATATACTCTGTCTTTTTTTTAAGGGCCAAGTGACAAAAGTACCACTGGAGAGTCTCTATGGGGGGGGAGGGGGGGGGGAATGCTCTCTGGGGCTTAGGAGCCACCCCCTGGGGGCCTGCGAGGGAGGAGGGGTAAGCTAGGATACAGAAGCTGCCTAGGAGATGGCAGTCCCCCCTCCCCCCTGCTGCCGTACCCCGAGAGACTGCTGTGGCCTCCCCCACTTCCTGAGGGGATTCAGGGCTTAGGTTTTTATAGATTAAAGAGCCAAGAAACGGCTACATTCTGATGGAGCGTGATTTATAAGCAGGGGATGTTAGGGGAGGGGGGGCGGACCTTTTAAATGAAATGTCCGATTCCCCTGCTCCCCAAACACACATAGGATAAGCTACTGTTTTCAGAAGTTTCTAGAAGGGCTAATATAAATATACATATAAATACATATATATATGTAAAATGAAGCTGTGCGCCTGACTGATATTTGGCTGCAAAGCCTACTGCTTCAGAAGTGATGATTTAATTTTTGCTTTCATTTAAAAAAATTTTTTTTTTCCCAACAGAAACAGGTATTATTCCTCTGCACGGATACTTTATTACCTCCGTGGCAGTCTTCGTGGCTGAGATGATGGTGAGGGAGCCTGCTGTGGGCTCAGTGAGACAGTTAGTCTCAGTTTTGATTTTTTTCCCCCTTTTTAAATTTCGGAGACAAGGTCTGGCCCTGGAGCCCAGGCTGACCTCCGTCCTTGAGCCTCCTGTCTTGACATCTGGCATTTGGGACACTGCCTGCCAGGGGACAGTCACTTTCCCCTGGCTGGATCTGCAGGTCACAGATGCCTGGTGCCTGGGGATCAGGGGATCTGCTAGGAAGCATTAGTTATTAGTGTGCACAGGGCTACAGGGAAATGGTCCCACCAACTATGCCAAGCGCGACCAGGTCCTAAAGTGCGCACTCTCCCAGTTTGCGCCCCCCTCCTTCTCCATGTCGAATCCATGCCTTATATTTCTCTAAATAACCTATTAAAGAAAACGCAACTGAGAACTCAATGCCCTCCCCACCCCACCCCACCCCCCCTTAGCTGCCAGAACTGAACTCGGCAAAGGAAAATAAATAGCTTATTTGGCAGGGAGGCAGCAGGCAGCAGGCCGTGCCCTCGCCAAGCCGGAATGACATAGAATGATCTGGAAAACGCTCTCTGTTTGTATTTAGTCCCTTTCCTAGCGAGGAACAGAGCCCTTGCAAAGCACTGTATTTCCAGGGAAGGTGCTTGCTATGGTGGAGATCACAGAATGTCAGCCCCTTTAAAGAGATATTGTCAAGATGGCAGTGGGGACATGCTGACCCCAGAGAAACCCAGCGCGAGGGTGAGAGGTCAGAGAATACCTCCCTTTTTGTGTTTTGTTTTTGAGCCTGACATTGCCTGTTAGCGGACGATATCTCCCTGGAGGATGTGAACTCCAAACACAGGGGTTGGCATATCCGGTGATTTTCATTTCAATGAAGCTGTGTTGCTGAGAGAACCCGGGCACCCATGACCTCCCGATGGAGTTTTTCAGCCAAGTCCTCTGTAAATACTCTCCTGTAGTAATGGAAACCACATATTTATCGGATCTGGGGGGGGGGGTGCGGGTGGTTGAGGCTTGGCTCGCACGCCGCCGCCTTTCCTTTGAGTCCTGCCCCGAATTTGATGGGGGTTGTTTTTAAATGCTGTTTTTATATGAGGTTTGACTTCTTGATGGACATTTGTATTAGGATACTGAAGCATGCTAGCTGTGTCTCTCTCGTCCCCACGGTCTCTGATGTGGTGTTACTTGGACTGCATGAGATGGGGGGATGGGCTTTCTGTCGACGGTGTTACTACAAAAAGAAAAAAAAAAAACAAAACCCAAAACTTCCACAGTGTGTGAAGTGCTGGCACCAGCCCTGCCTTTATCCCCTGCCTCCCCTGGCTGCCAAGGAGCATTGATTTTGATTTGCCTCTCCACAGAGTCTGTGAAGAGGGAAAGAGAGGGAGAGAGGCTTTGAAATAAATTTTAAAAAGACCTCATGCTGGGTTGCAGCAGAGTGTGTGTGTGTGTGTGTGTGTGTGTGTGTGTGGTATGTGTCCACGCAAAGCCTAGGAGGCCTCTGAGATTATTGCCAGGGAGCTGGCTGTGTGAGGAGATGAGGCGCTATCTGCCACCTGGGTCCAAAAGCAGCTGCCTGCTCTCTGAGGGTGAGGGCCCTGGAGTCTGTGGGACTGAAGCCTTCCAGAGTAGGTCCACTCCTTTCTGGAAGCCTCCCTCTTTTACCTCGTCCTCAACAAGCAAGAGCTCTGTTCAAGTTTGGGGTTCCATCTCCCTTGGTCTAGATGGAGTCTGAGCCAGGGTTCTTTTGGAGAGCGCAGTATGTTCTGATCCAGGAGGGCACCCTACCCCCCACCTCCGCCCCCCCCCAACACTTCCTGTCACCATTCCCCAGCTCATCATCGTCGTGGGTCATACTTCTTCCTCAGCTCTGTGGATAGCCTTGTTCTGTTTCTATTGTGTTGAGGGATGGTGACTTAAACATACTGTCGCAGGATAAAGAGGATGTGAATGCCCCGATGCCACGTCACACAGCTGAGCTCATGTCTCGTGTGCACCTGACTCTATGGTCATGTCTCTGAAATGGACCACGTGTCCCTTTCCTCACCGAGAACTGAGGGAGGAAGCACCCTGTCATGCGTACCTTTGGGAGACACGGAGTCACGACCGTGGACTATTTATGTTGGTTGTTACTGGTTTTTTTGAGACATGGAGCCCAGACTGGTCTTGAACTCACTATACAGCAGTGGACTGTTTGAATGTCCAGGGTGAACGCTTAGAAGCTGCAGTGACCGCGACACAGGTTCTCTTCTGTGTTCATACTATTTTCTTTTCTGAGCCCGAAGTCAAATTGGGGGAAACCAGGGGGTCAGAAGTCAGCGGAGGATTTGGGGAGGCAGGGATGGAGGGAAAGCAGATTATTCCCACTCGAGCTGATCAGAAGCCCCACAAAGAGGGTACGCTGACATCACAGTGTCTTTTGAAAGCGTTAGCCAAAAGTTTATCTTTTTAAACGTTTTAATCGATTCAGTTGACACCTGTTTATTGAGCAGCTACAGCGTGCCAGCCGGAGACCTCCACCTCGGGACAAACTTAGTCATGGTACAGCAACAGTCCTTTTGGAGACCAGATGCCATGAAATGTCCCTTTTCAGTCTGGCTCATAATTTCTAACAGATCTGCCAGGTCACCACTGTGACCCCACGCCTTGCTGGCAGATTGCTATATAGTATTTTTCTGCATGCCACGCTCTGGGCTGAATGCAATTAAAAAGCTTGCTACGCTATCTCCTCAGCAGGAAGATGGGTCCCTTTGTACAATAATCAAAGACCCCTTCACAGAGTGAGTACCGCCGCCGCTGCCGCCGAGCGCTGCACGGTGCTTTCCAAGGCTTTTCCTGAGAGATTCCTGCCTTAGTGCTAGTACCATTGATCCCATTTTACAGGTGAGGAAGCCGAAGGCAGCCGATAGCGAGGTGGCTGAGCCAAGGTTTGCATTTTGAGTCTGTGTGATCCCCCAAGCCAGTGAGGTACCCGTATTATATCAAGGGGCTCTGATGTTGCTCATTTAAAAGCAAGCATTGTGTTTGGTAGCAAGGTTTTCTAGCTCGAGGCCAGGTGGGCAAGGACACACCTGTGGGCCACCATGGAGTGTCTCGTAAGCTCAATGGGAAGAACACCTTATTTGGGGACACTTGAGAGCAGAATGGATGACTTCAGGGGTTGCCCTCAGTTTCAATAAACTCCCGGGGGCGTAAGGGCTTGTCTAAGGTGCAAATGGCCTGTCCCACTCACTTCCTAGGCTGTGGGATGTTTTTCTTACCTCTCTCATCTGTCTTCTCCCCCGAACCCCAGACCCCCAAGGTCTTTGCACTAGAAGAGTCAAGGAGCCCATATACACGGCAAAGGTGGCTGTGAGGGCATTTGGAGCCTGGGGGAGAGGCAGTTAACTTGGGGGACATTCTGTCTGGGTCCCGACATTGTTGCCTTGTGCTCTTTTGTAAGGGGAATTTCCTACCTGGACGCTTTGTACATATTTGTTACACTTTTATTAAAAAATTGATTGTGCACCTCTCATGAAGGCCTTTGCGTGTTCATTTCCTCTGGGAAGGTGGGGTCTCAGAGACCACGAGAGGACCACGGTTGCACAGTGACAGCTGATTCCTGACCTGCACAGGCCCCCTTCAGCCTGCCAGAGAGCGGAAGGCCACACCCTTATCCTCCCATTTGTGTGTGTGTGTGCTCATGTGTGCTTGCACATGGAGGTGAGAGGTCAACCTCAGGAGCTGTCCTCTTGTTTTTAGACGGGATCTCACTGTGTAGCCCTGGATAACTTGTAACTCAGTAAGTTGACCAGGCACTCAGAGGTCCACCCGTCTCTGCTCCTAAGTGCTGGGATTAAAAGTATGTGCCATTGTGCCCAGCTCCACCTTGTCTTTGGAAGCTGGGTCTCTTCATTGACCTGCAGCTTGCTGAGGCAGCCAGGCTAGGTGGCTAGCAAGTCCCTTAGGGGCACAACTGTCACCTGATGCTATTAATTTACACAGAGGTTTCCACCCCTGTCTAGATCCCTGGCAAGCTCTGTATTTACTTCTCTAAATTAGTTTGGTTTTTGAGATAGAGTTCACTATAAATCCTCCTCTCAGTCTCACTGTACTTGTGAACCATGACCACCAATTCCACGGCCCCATCCAGCGGTGGGGTGTGCTGTGACGGCACCCCTTTCCTGATCACCACCAATTCCACGCCCCCATCCAGCAGTGGGGTGTGCTGTGATGGCACCCCTTTCCTGACCACCAATTCCACACCCCCACTCCGTAGTGGGGTGTGCTATGACAGAACCTGGCCAGCAGTGAGATGTGGGGCCTCCAGAGTGACAGGCCAAAGTGCCCCGAAGGTCCCCTCAATTCAGAGTCAAGGATCCCCTGGTGTGTTTTTGTGGGTACTCAGGTCAGAGTGGGGTAGACTCAGACACAGCCTATGCTACGAGCCTCCTTTGGGATGTCCCCGGAGACCGTCTCCCCAGAAGTGACCGTCCAGCGTGGCTCCCCCTCACCTCTACTCTTGTGTGTGTGTGTGCACACATGTCCATAGGGAGGCCAGAGGTCAACACTCGGTGTCTTCATGTGTCTCTCTCCACGTTTGGAGGCAGGATCTCTGAATTCGGAGCTAGGCTGGCTGGTCCCAGGAATCCGCCTGTCTTCCCGCCCCCACAGATTTGCTGCCACACCCGGCTTTTTACGGGGGTACATGGGCTCTAGGGATCCAAACTCGGTCCTCATGCTTCTGTGGCAAGCATCCTCCCTATGGAGGCACCTGTATGGCCAACCCACTTTCTCTTCTTCCTGGCTTCTCTAGGGAGAATCACCCGCTGCATCCCCACAGGTGCCGCATGCCCCGAAACAGGGCTATCTGGCTTCAGAAGGCAGACTGACCCACGAATACAAGTTGCGTCCACAGGGGAGGTTTATTGGCAGAACGGTCTCAAAGACACCAAAGATAGCCCACATGTCCCAAAGGAAAGCACGGCAGACCTCAGGACTGCCGCCCATTTTGCCCTTAGCATCGGGAAGTTCCCAAGGCTCCATACCTGGGTGTCATTCCCTTTGGAAAAGGCTGGCCCTGTTAACCTCTGTCCAAAGCAGGTTTCTCTTCTCCCCACACACTTCTTGAAGATTTATTTTGTTTGAAATTGTGTGTGTGCATGGGCCTCTCCCGTCCCCCCACATACACACACACTTGCACATGCCCTATGTGTGCCGGTGCCCGTGGAGGCCAGAAGGGAGCTTCCCATTCCCTGGAGCTGGAGCTGGGAGCTGCACTCAGGCCGGGGAGGAGCAGTAAGCACTCTTAACCACTCTGCCCTCTCTCCGGCCCCTCCCTACATCCGTTATTCTCAGGTTCTTCTGCACAAACAAGACACTGGGGACTCAGTGCCATCTGAGCCTGTGACCCACAAAAGACTGGGAGCCAGAGACAGAACCCCTGGATACAAAGGACTCACGTGCCAATGCAGACGAGGACTGTGGCAGGGATCTCCGGGGGACACCCTTCCCATAGCTCGGTGTGTGGGAAACTCTGCCTTTGCTAGGGCAGAGGTGGAGTCAGCTAACCTGGAAGAAAACCCCTGAGCAAATAAGATCCTAGACTCCATCAGCTCACTGTCTCTAGGGAATGCCCCGACCGGTGGCATTCTTTATATGGCAGGTGTATAGTTTATATTTACACAGTGCTAGAAAAGTAATGGGGGTGGGTGGTAAAACCATTGGAGCACTCACCAGTGACCCACGCTGTTAGTGTACATTTTCTCTCCCTTTTAAAGTCTCATGTAGCCCAGGCTATCCTGGAACTTGCTTTGTAGCCAAGGAAGGACCCTGAACTTCTAATCCTCCTGCCTCTACTTCCCAGGGCTGGCATGACAGGTGTGCACAGCCATGCCTCGTTTATGTGGTGCCGGGCATGGAACTTGGGGCTTCCTGCATGCTAGGCAAGCGCTCTACTCACTGAACTACACCTGAAGACCTGTTAGCTTTCTCGGTCCCAGCATGTAACATGCTAGGTTTTAAAAGCAGCCCCACTGATGGCTACAGGGACATCGCGGAGTCATGCAGAGCTGCGAGTCGCCTTTCCCAAGCCTGAACTCCAATGGCAGCCTCTGCTCTACCCGACACTACACTTCTGTGAGTCTCCGCCAGCTCCGACCCCTCCACAATGCAGACAAAGCGATCTCTCTGATAAAAACAACTTGCAGGCGGCTCCACTGCTCTCCCTAGGTACCCCCTCGGGCCAGAGAGAACAGAGGGACCCATCCTCCCTCTCCTCTTAGAACATCCAGACAGCGAGATTGTTTAACATCACGGCTATTGCCATAGTAACAGAGCTTAAAGAATGCCGTGGTCTCCTGGAAAGTGTGTCTTGCTGGTACCAGGAAAGAGCCAAGGAGACCAAGCAAAAGAAAAAGTCCAGGAGAGGGGTGGGGGGCGGGCATGAGTCCTGAATCTACTGTTGGGGAGGGAGATGGCAGTGAGGCCCCCATCTCCCCCAGGGCATGTATGCTAATCTGCCCACTGGCTGTACACTGTTTTCTCAAATGTGGCTGGGGCCAGCCTGTCGTGAGGATGTTGACAATGAGAGAACAGAGTTGGGAGAGGGTGAAGGCAGGCTTCCAGAGGCTTCTGTGCGGTCACCTGTGCTATCTTAACCCAGGTTTCCAAGCAGAGAGACAGGAGAAGCAGCTGTGTCTTAGAGACTTGAGTGAAGTGCACCTGGGTGCCTGCTCCCAGCGTTCCCTGTGGTCCCTCTCCGGCGTTCGGTTAAAGATATAAAGCAGTCTTTTAGAGACTCTGGAAGGACTGTTGTTTCTCAGAGCTAATTAACTCACTAGAGGGAAGGAAAAACGGACTGAGTGCTCCTGAGCCGTGTGCCATCTATGACGTGGATTGAACTGTTAGCTCCCCAAGGCTCCCAGGAGGGGTAGCCATGTCCACCAGAGCTTTGCACAAGGCCTGAGCTGTCAGCGAGGGACAGTACAGAAGAGAATGAGGAGAGGAGAGATGACAGAGGCCCGGTAGCATGCACTTCTGGACCCTTTGGAGATGGGCTGTCCCTGGCAGAGCCCGGGAAACAAGGACTCGGGAAGGTCAAGTCTTTCCACGGTTCCCACCATTTGACTTCAGGAGCCAGCATTCAGAGCCTGCGCGCTCAGCAGAGTCTGCCTCCGCTGTGTGCCCAGGCCACTGATCCTCAGCCAGTGTGGGGACAGGAGAACAGCCTCTGTGCTTCCGACAAGCTAGCTCTGCTGTTCCCTGTACTTGCAGCAACAGCACCAGGCAGAGCCGGAGACCCATCGCCTGTGCTAGCTGGGTGACCACACCTCGCTTCTTATCTCGGTGACCTCCCGGAGGTGGGTGAAGCCTGGTGCTCATGTGTGTTGAACTTTCTCCCCAGTGGCTCTCATTTGCAGACCTGGGTCACATGCGAGAGGCTGCACTCTTTCAGCTCATGCCGGTTTGTAGCATCGAGTACCAGCAGCAGCTAGGAGCAGTTAAATAAGGGGAGATTGTGTAAGGGCAATTCCTCCATTTCGAGGGGACGGACCACCTACCTGCAGGGAAGCCACGCCTGAGTGAGGAGGGCTTCCCTTTCTGGCGGGGCAGGATGCACACACTGCACCAGGGTGATGAGAAATTTGTCGGTGGGGAGACCCTGGGGCCATCAGGTGGAGGTGGTGGAAGGCAGGAGAAAGCGCTGGAGGTCTTCCCAGGAATCCTCGGGGCTGGGCTCAGCCGTGCCGGGCCCTCTGGCATCTCCAGACACTTGTGTTCAGCTCAGTACACCTGCAAGTGTGCCGACGTGGCCCCATCCTTCCAGCAGCGCAGGGTATCCACGGCAACCGAGCGGCAGAGCGGGCAGGTGCGCTCCCGGTCCAGCCACAGGCAGAGACACTCCTCACAGAACACGTGCTGTGGCGGGGACAGCGGTAGGAATGAGTGTGATCCGGAGCTTGGGGGCAGCAGCAAACTCACCAGACCACCCACGCCCTCCAGGAGGGGAGACCATGGGCCCACCATGTCTAAAATAGAAATGTCAGTAGCTGGTGTTCTGGCTGGAAGGCAGAGGTGGGGCCTGGGGAAACAGCCCTGTGAAAGTAGCTCCTTCTGTGGGAGGGTGGGGTTGGCTGGGGGTCTGGGGGTCTGGCACACCTCATCAGCATGTGCAAAGGTCCTGAGGCCAGAATGCGTGGCTGAGTGGAGGGGCAGGGGGGTGCTGAGGCAGACAGACACACAGAAAAAAAATGAATATGAGGTCAGAGGGCTGATGAGGGGCACAGACTGTACAGGACCCTGTGAGCCATGTGAGGACTTGGACAATTCTTTTTTTTTGGTGGACATCATCTTTCTTTGAGACAGGGTTTCACTCTGTAGTCTAGACTGACCTGGAACTCACTATAAAGCCAAAGTTGGCCTTGAATTCTTGGCTGAGCTTGCTGCCTCAGCATCCAGATGCTGGCATTGCAGGCATGAGGCGCAAGGCCTAGTTTGGCTTTTATTCTGGGAGAAGCAAGGAGCCACGATGGTAAGGCTCTGAGCAGAGGAGTGACCTGATAGGATTTCCTTTAAAAAAAAAAAAAAATGGATAGGACCTCATTCAGGCTGCCATCAGACTTGCCATGTGGCGGAGGATGACCTTGAACTGCTGACTCCCCTACCTGTAGCTCCCCAGTGCTGAGGTGACAGGTGTGTGTGTGTCCCCACTGGGGACTGACCTCAGCCCTTTATACATGTCAGGAGAGAACTCTGCCAAGTGAGCTTGCATTTCCAGCATTCTGTTTATAATTTGATAAATTTAAACGACCCATTTGCTTGTTAGGTTGAGAACACGCTGGTCCACACA
The DNA here is from genome assembly GCF_004664715.2 of Peromyscus leucopus. Classification (NCBI taxonomy): domain Eukaryota; kingdom Metazoa; phylum Chordata; class Mammalia; order Rodentia; family Cricetidae; genus Peromyscus; species Peromyscus leucopus. The sequence goes on from NC_051082.1 coordinate 9,340,757, forward strand.
TGTCCCCGCACAGGCCATATTACTTAACTTCCTTGTGACTCACTTTCTTCATCTGTAAAATGGGGGCAGTAACCTTGTCTTGGCACGCTTAGCAGACATGTGAAAATGGCTTAGACAGGACAGCCAAACACACGTTTTTTTTTCCCCCACTGGCTTCTGAATGTCAGACGTCTATGTCCATGATGGCATAGCCTTGATGAGCTCTGTCACCGTGTCTGCGAAATGAATGTGGATCAGGACAGAGACTCATGGGCGCTAGAATGAGGAAGACTCTGTGTTTGCCTCCTCAGCAGAGAATTGACACAGTCCGGGGCCAAGTGAAGGCATCCAAGGAACCAGGTCTGCCCGGAGCCCTAGCTGAGGCGTTCATGAGGCTTCTGTCCATCTTTGCAGGGGAGGAGAAATGGGGAGGACCAGATGGAGTGTTTTTCCCAGCTGGGGTCATCTGGGCAGGACTGTAGCCGCTGCTGGAGTGTTTTCTTCTCCAGGCTTGGACTCACTGATTGTGGAGCTGGGCGAGGAGCCCTAGGAACGACGCTCATACACTAGATACCTGGATGGCATCTGCAATCTCTACACACTGTGCTCTGAGACTCAGAGGAGACAGCGCACGGCTGGATAAACCACAGACGCCAGCCCTGTGTGAGGGAAGAGGCCGTGAAGGCAGAAGGGCATCTCTTGTCCCAGGACTTATGCATGAGCTGAGGGTGGAGGGGGAAGTGAGCCTGGACAAAGCAGACAGATGCAGGTGGGGTCCAGCAGGTGAGTCAGGGACATTTTCAATGTCCCTTCACTGCTAATGTGATCACAAAGAGATGGGTCAAGACTCAGAGAGGGGGAGACACAGGCCCATGGACATACAGCAGCCAGACAGAGGACTGGAATTCATAGGCAGCTATCATGATCTTTTCCTCCTAGGATTCACCTCCTTGAGGACCCCTACCCAGGGTGCATTGCTTCTAACAAGGACAATACAGTAATGGGAGTCACTTCTGGATTGGATTATAAAAACTATGACTTTCACCCTGCTCACATTCTCTGAGATTCTCATAGGCTTGCTCCAACAACACCAGCTAGACAAGGAAGCCAGGGCAGTTTCTGGCCATGACAGCCATGAACGAACTTTCAGTCATACAGGCCACGAGGAACTGAAGCCAGCTCACAACTCTACCCTAAAGCTTGGAAGTGGCTGCTCCCTCAGGTGAGCCCTGAGACCTCCATGTTAACCATATGAGTCACCTCAAAGCAGAGGGCACAGCTAGTCTGTGTTAATTTGTGGTCCATGGGAACTATGAGGTCACAGATGTTTGTTGCTAAGCTCTGGAATGATTTCTTATGTAGCAGAGGTAGCTGATACAGAGTGCCTGACTCTAGCAAAATCATCTCTTGTTATGTGCTATTGTGTATAGTGTGCACACTGGGAGGGCCTGGGACATGAGGACAGAAATGATTGGTTCTGTGAAAACTTGGCTGAAAATGTGGCTATTATAAAACAAGAAACACACACACATACCAACCAATCAACCAGTATCAATCAATCAATCAATTTCAGAATAGCCAGGCCTACACAGAGAAAACCCTGTCTGGAAAAACAAAACAACAACAAAACCAAAAAGGAAGTACTCAGCGTCTAAGAGAGAGGATGCAGCAACCGCAGGCAGGTGTGCAGAGCCTGGATCCCAGCTCAGCTCGTCCCTCCCCCTGAGGAGGTCATAAGCGCAGGCTTTGCAGCACAGAGAGCAGCATGTTGGCATGAATTCCAGGAAAGGTCACCTAGTCCCCCAGCACAGCCTTCAGGGTGCCTCCAGGCAAGAAGCTGAGACTTAGTGGAAAGGGCGGAGTCAACAGCACTAGAGGCCCTGGGTTTGAATCCTGGGTGAGCATGTCTGCCTTTCTGAGCCCAAATCTGTTCTGCCAATAAGCAGGGCTCCTCTCTCCCCACAGAGAGTCTAAGGATGGAAATGGATACAGATCTTTTTGTTGTTTATTTGTTTGTTTTCCCGAGACAGAGTTTCTCTGTGTAGTCCTGGCTGTCCCGAAATTCACTCTGCAGACCAGGCTGGCCTCGAACTCAGAGATTTGTTTGGCTCTGCCTCCTGAGTGCTGGGATTGAAGGCATGCACCACCACTGACCAGCTGAATACAGCCTCTTAAGCATCAAGTATGAGCAAATTTTAAGCCCCAAATCAGTGGGTGTCATGGTTTTGTCAGCTGTTCACACACTCAGCCAGGCTCACAGTGATCAAGAATGCTCACACTCAGCCAGGCTCACAGTGGTCAAGAATGTTCACACTCAGCCAGGCTCACAGTGGTCAAGAAGCTCACACTCAGCCAGGCTCACAGTGGTCAAGAATGTTCACACTCAGCCAGGCTCACAGTGGTCAAGAATGTTCACACTCAGCCAGGCTCACAGTGGTCAAGGATCAGGAGAGTGCTTTGCTCTCTATTCTTGGCAAAGGATCCTCTAGAGAAGTCCGACTTTGTGTTGAGCATCTCTGTTTCCTGAGTTCTGAGCTTTGGAGTGTGGCACACCATGAACACATGGAGAGACTACATGGACCAGCATGTGAGCAGACCGGCAAGCCTCTGTGGATATTCATTGCCCAACAACCTTACATCCACAATCTGTTTCCCAGGCACTACCTCAAGGAGTAGTGATGGCTGATGTTCACCCTATAACTCTTTGAGGGGAAGACAGAAGGGTTCCATCCATCCATCCATCCATCCATCCATCCATTCATCCATCCATCCATCCATCCATATTCATCTATTAATAGCCACCCACCCATCCATTCACCCACATATATACCCATTCATCCATATTCATCTATCCTATCCACCCACCCACCCATCCACATCCATCCAACCCATACTATCCAACCACCCAATACTCACTGTGCCAGTACTGTCTCTGCTGCTAAACAAGACAGTCATAGCCTCCAATTGCAAGGTGCTCAAAGTTTGGCCAAGGGGAGACAGACCTTATACAATCATTAACCCCATAAATGATCATGGTAACAACAGGAAAGGGATCTGTGGTGAAAACCCACAGTACATAAGGCCATGGTGTGTAAGACCACAGTAGCCAGGAACATGGCTAGTCTGGGGAAACACAAATGGGGAACCTTTCTTAAGTGACATCTGAGCTCATTCATTCATTCATTCGTTCATTCATTCATTCAATGACAGTAGACCCTTTTGCCTGCACGGGTCTCCTCTGCCCTTGCAGACCAGCACAGAGCAGCAGAGCAAGGTGGAGATGTGAGCTCAGTCAGCCACTGGATATGGCTGTCACTCCTAGATCTAAGACAAGGGTGTCTTGCTCACCCCCTCCCAAGAATTCCTCATCCACCTTTGGGAAGATGCGGTACCAGGAGAACGGAAGAGACAGACAGATTGAGGCACGGAGAGACTGCCAGGAGGATGACTTTCACCTCGCCATCATGTTCAGATAATCCCCGTCACAAAGAAGGAAATACAGATGGCTCCAAAGCACGAGCAGAGCTGCCCAGCCACGCTCATAATTAGGGAAATGCAAATGAAAGAGGAGCCGAGACGGCACTGTCACCTGTCAGTCTGGCGGAGGATGGGGGTGGTAACGCTGCCGTGTGCAGGCGAGGGTAGGAGCAAGGGGCTGGCCACACCCCATTTATGAAGAATAGGCACGTAATGTAGTCTCTCCAAAGAGGGCAATTTAGCAAGAGCTGCCAACATGGAGGGCCCTCTGACCTGGTAATTCTACCATTAGGAATTCCACGACACCAACAGCACGTCCACGTCAGAGACAGAAAGCCTGCTGGGAACAGCTACCTTGCGCTGAACACTGGTCGCAGGCCATGTGGGGCTTCCGAGGCTCTACCTGAGTGAACTCATTTAATCAACACCACGGGCTCAGGCAGGCACAATCAATCTATTTCAGCCACCATTGGGACAGCCATCTTCGCAGCAGCAAGAGATGCTAGGAGACTGTGCCTCAGTGAGGAAACAGCCAAACTAACGGTGGTCTATCCCCAGAATGTCAGGTCTGTGGCTCTAAGACAGAATAAGGACTGATCTCAAAGCACTGGCCACAGGTCACAAGGGTGCAGAGCAACACACAGCTCAGGGAGACCAGGCTGCACGCTCAGCTTGTTTGAAAAGAGGTTTATGGGTATGGATGTTTGCGCACATGGATACAGATAACACGTGCACGTGCTATGTTTGCCATGACCGTGAACTCTGTAAAATATCTGTGGCAAGAAATAAAGGAAGCAGTCCACGGAGTTGCTTGTGAGGACCGGTACAGGAAGAGGCCTGAGGATGAGGGCAAACAGCCTCTCACTAGTCTTTGTATTTATTATTTGTTTGTTGTGCGCACGCGTGGGCACCATGGTACATGTATGGAGGTCAGAGCAGAGTGTGGTGGGTTCCAAGGACTGAACTCAGGTGAGGCAAGCACCTTCACCTGCCAAGGCACCTTGCTGTCTTGCTGGCTCCATCTTGGTATGGCTTGCAAAATTTTTTTTTCCTTAAAAAACAGAAAAACCAAAAACAAGACAAAACAAACCCTTTTGTTCTGGAAGAAACTTAAAGTTCAATGATGGAAACACCGTCCTCACCCAGGCTCAGTTTCCCCTCGAATTATTGCATGACCAGGAAGGGGATTTGTCAAAGTGCAAAGAACAGGGTTGCCATGTGGCTACTGATGATTTCAGGCTCGAGTTAAATGTCCTCAAAACACAGCAGCTTTATCATCCTCTGTCCCAGGATCCAATCACGGTTACAAGTTGTATTTAGTAGTTATGTCTCCTTTCTGAAGTTTGACTCAAGCAGACTAAATGTCTTTTTTTTTTTTTTTTTTTGGGGGGGGAGGCAGATAGGGGCTTGCCACGGAGCCCAGGCTGGCCTTGAACTTGTGGAGGGAGATTCTTCTGCCTCTGCCTCTCAAGTGCTGGGATTGAAGATGTACACTGCCACACCTGGCTACACTGTCCATTTAAAAACAAATACCATTCCGGCGACGGGCTGTAGCTCAGTTAGTAGACTGTCCAGCACACATGAGGCGTGGCAGTGCACACTTACAATCTCAGGACTTGAGGGGCAGGGGCAGAAGGATCAGGTTCAGTCATCCTTGGCTACACAGTGAGTTTGAGATTAGTCTGGGCTACATAAGACCTGGTCTCACCAAGGGAAAAAAAAAAAAAACCAAACCAGAACATTAAAATTTCAATTAAAAACAAACTCCTTTAAAAAGTCTCTCTCAGACAGCAATAACAAATTTCTTCTTGCTAATGCTAAAAGAGGACCCTACCTCCTATCCCATCTTCCGAGGGTGTGAGAGAGGCCATCTGCCTTCCTTCTCATTCCTTCTGGAATCCAGGCTTATGCAAAAAGCCTCCTCAGCCTGGAGCACGTCACTCTCTGCCCTGGTCCCTGGAGACTCTGCATGAATCTCTCTTACACAGCTCTTATCACTGCCTGCCTTGTTTCATAGTTATTTATGAATATGTGTCCGCATCCCTAAGGAGACCGAGAGCTTCCAGAGGAGCGGCAGGCTCTGGGCATCCTCCACCTCCAGGGCCTCTGAACTCTGATCGGTTGCGCTGACCCAGCTCACATTTACTGAATTGACACCTGACCCCTGATGTCAGGGAGAGGGGAGGGGGCACGTGAGGGAGTCAAAGCACTTACCACCACCGTGGCTTGGAGACCCCCGACAATAATGAAAACAAAGGATGATGATAACTACGCAGAAAATAACAAGGACAATGCTGGCAGCGGCTGTGGTTCAGCCAGGCAGGTTTAGCCCCGCACAGATGATCTCTTTAAATGCAGCCAGAGCTGATGCCACAGGCGGGGGCAGGCTTCTTTTAACTGCAGTCGGACCCATACGTAGTAGGCAGCAGCATCATGATCATTTGACACTTGTCATGGGGGGATGGAGTGGCACCCCCCTGATCCCATTGCACCAGGTATCAAAAACACACCTGTGATCTCAACGCTGGGAGATGGAGGCGGGAGGAGCCTGTGTTCAAAGGTCCCTGAGTCTCAAAATAAAAAAATAATAATGTGGAATGTGCTGGGGGCTGGAGGTATCCAGAGGTACAATGCACACTCAGCAGGAGCCGGCCCTGAGTTCGATCCACAGCACGGGCATTTTTAAAGAATGGGTGTGGCTGGGATTCGCACAGAATGGTCTGATATTACGTATCACGGCGAACAAATTCTACATTTACCAACACTGATGCTCTGAGAGAAAAGCAGCCTGCGCCGGGCAGTGGTGGCGCACGCCTTTAATCCTAGCACTGGGAGGCAGAGGCAGGCGGATCTCTGTGAGTTCGAGGCCAGCCTGGGCTACAGAGTAAGTTCCAGGAAAGGCGCAAAGCTACACAGAGAACCCTGTCTCGACAAACCAAAACAACAACAAAACCAAAACCCCTGGTCTAGCTGCCTCTGGTTTTGACTGGTGGTCCCCACAGGCCCCTGAGATGGGCTCCCAGGCCGGGATTTTTGTGGAGTGGAGTCCCACTGGGTGGCGCCTGCTCACCTGGCACAGGAGAATCATAGGGTCTCGGAACTCAGCCTGGCAGATGGCGCAGATGGCGCCCGCCTCTGTGCACTGCTGTCCTGTGGCTCGGACCCCGTAATTCTGTTGGAGGAAGAGGGAGAGGGGGAGACAAGCAGCCATGAGCCCTCGTGGGAGGCAGTGTCTGTGGGGGGTGAGAAAGGGCTGCGCAGTCTGGCTCCTGGGGCCTGAGGCGCACTCACCTGAGAGGTGCAAAGGAGCTTCAGTGCTTTCCTGACTCCACCCACGCGACCACAGATGTCAAAAGACTGAAAGTAAAGCAGAGTGAAGGCTGAGAACCTCCTCCTGGCATCCCCCACCTTCGTTCATTCTCATTTCTATCAGTTCTGCCTTACTTCTGTCCTGACACCTGATATCAACAGTCTCCTCTGTTACCCTGATCAGATAAATAAACAGCAGATAGACTGTTTTCCCCCTTGCCAAGCCCAAGGCAGGCATTGCTAATCAATCACAGCACTCTTCCAGCACTAGAACCAGCCACTGATAGCTGATCAGAGTGAGCAAGATAAGGCCTCATGGCTGGTTCTGCCTGGATTGCCTGACTGGTCCTGCTGGAAAGAAGCAGAGTGAATGCATTCACTGTCCCTAGACCTTTTAAAGCCAGAAACAGAGAAGGAAGAGGGAAGAGAGGCAAGAGAGAGAATGAGAGTTTGCTTTTAGGGACCAATTTGATAGTTTAGCGGGTAGAGGCACTTGCCATCAGGTCTGAACTCCTGAGTTCAATCCCTAGAACCCACATGGGTGAAGGAGAAACCTGACCCTTGCAAGTTGTCTTCTGACCTCTACATGTACACTGTAGCACGTGCACACCCCTCCTCCGATACTAAGTAAATTCATTTTAAAAAGTATTGGTATATGCTACCATGCTACGACGTGAGTGAATCTCAAAAATGTTATGGTAAATCAAACAAGCCACACCCAAAGGGTTGTGGCACAGCCCACTGATACGTAACACCTAACACCAGCACATGTGTAGACACATGGCGTGGATTAGTGGGTGCTGGGAAGCAGGAAGACTGGAGAATGGCTGCTATCCAGGAAAGCTGGGTACTGGGTTTCTTTGTGGGATGAGAACAGGTCTTGGAAACAGAGGAAGTGGTTGTCGCACACTGTGACGGCAAATGCCACGGACAGCGGCAGGCCTGGTGAGGCAGACCTGTAATCCGTTCCCAGCTTCTCCAGAGGCGGAGGCAGGAGGACTGGGGGTTCAGGGATGGTGTGGGAACTTGATGAGACCCTGTGTCAGGGTCTGAAAGAGGGGTACAGCATAATGGTCAGGATACAGCGCCTGCCTGCCATGAGCCAAGTCCTGGATTCAGTTCCCAGCACTAGAGAAAGAAAAAGAAGGAGAGAAAGAAAAGAAAGAAAGAAAGAAAGAAAGAAAGAAAGAAAGAAAGAAAGAAAGAAAGAAGAAGGAAGGAAGGAAGAAAGAAAAGAGAGAGAAAGAAAGAAAGAAAGAGAAAGGAAGGAAGGAAGAAAAGAAGAAGAAAGAAGGAAGGAAGAAAGGCAGACAGACAGAAAGAAAGAAAGAAAGAAAGAAAGAAAGGAAGTAAGAGAAGAGAAAGAAAGAAGAAAGAAAGAAGAGAGAGAGAGAGAGAGAGAAAGAAAGAAAGAAAGAAAGAAAGAAAGAAAGAAAGAAAGAAAGAAAGAAGGAAGGAAGAAAGAAAAGAGATGGACAGATTGGCTGATGGTTAATTCTATGCTCTATGAAATATATTTTCATTTAAAAGCAGAAGGTATTCGTGGCTGGACCTGGCTCCTCAGCAGCCCCTCAAGCCAGGCCCAGCATGCCCCGGGCCAGCTCACCTTGCACAGGCTGTAGAGAATAATCAGGACCCCTCCTAGGAAGTAGCTGTTGGAAGAGTCGTCCCCCATGATGTATTTGTACCACAGCTGGATGGGGACGAGCGACCTGAACAGCTGGCTCAGCTCCTCGATGACCAGATAAAACTTTCCCTGCAGCCACACAAAAAGCATCAATTAGTGTTAGCGGCAAAGACCCAGAGGACAGAGCTGGGGCCCAGGCACGGCCATAATGACAGTCCAGGTCACAGGCAGGCCATTAATCAGCTTTGGAAAGCACTCAAGCTGGTTCTAATGGGGACCGATGGATGTGGCCAGGGAGACATGGCTCCTGACTGAAGTCCTTGTCCACCGCCCACTGCCTACTGCCCACAAGATCCAAGTGCTGGGATCAGGTGTCAGCGATGGAGAAACAGAACACTTCGGATAGGGGCAGCTGTGTGGTCACTGTCTGACTGGGTGCAGCGTGGCGGGCAGAAGACAGTCGCTGCCTCCCCCAAATTACCCAACAGGGCTAACTCTGGCACCACGGGACGGGAGCAAGGACAGCCAGGCTGGGAGCCAAGCGTGGGCACCGACTTCTGCACTTCCAACCCTTGTGGCCTCCAGAGGGGCCAGATGTTACCATGGGAAAGATCTCGACATGGGACTTCACTCTTTCCGGGTTCACTGCCATACTGACAAGTCCCAGGATGAGATTCCTATTTTTTTTTTTTTTACCCTAAGAGCAAGCAGGAAGAGGACCTAGTTCGTTACCAGGCCACAGGTTCAGGGGTCCTTCTTCCCTTTGGCCTTGAACAAGCCTCATGAGGGCCTGTGCTAGGAAAGGGAGAGAAATGCATCCCCTCTTCACAGAATCTAATGAACATGAAGGCTAACTTGATGGGGGACCCTGGACACCCCTCCAAGGAGGTTCTCTGAGAGAAATGGAAATGGGCCCACTAGTAGGAAATGTTCTTGGCAACTATAATCACAAGACCCACCAACTGGAAACTTCCCAAATGCACCACCCATAGCTGAACACATAACACAGATTCAGGCAATAGTTATAAAATAGGAGACCACTCAGCTATTGCAACTAACAGATGACTGATATGTCTATCAACGTGGATGGATTTTACAGGCATCATGGTTCTTCAGAGATGGTCATAAGAGACTCCATATTGGGCTGGGGGGATGGTTTAGTGGATTAAAGCGTTTGCCAAACAAACGTGGGGACCAGAATTCAGATCCCTATCGCCCACATAAAAGCCAGGCAGGTGTGGCAGCCCACCTGTAATCCCAGAGTCTGTGAGTCAGGGACAAGCAACCCCAGGGACAGCTGGCTAACTAGAGTAGCTGGGTCAGTGAGCTCCAGGTTTAGTGGGAAACCCTGCCTCGGTACATAAAGTAAAGAGTTAGTGAGGAAGACACTTAACATCAATCTGGGACTTCTACATGTATATACACACACAAAAGACCTATGTACACACGTGGATATCTCTCTCTCTCTCTCTCTCTCTCTCTCTCTCTCTCTCACACACACACACACACACACACACACACACACACACACACACACAAAGAGCCAACAGCCCTTCCTCAGGCTCCACAGCTTGTATGTGGAGCTCATACAAGCAAGCTCAGTACTTGTAACTCTTCGAATAAAATAACCAGAGCCTTGCATAAAGATGTGCCAAGAAGAGACGTCACCAGGATGATCTCTGTAACAGCAGAAAAGATTGCAAAGGAAACACCCAAGCGGTGGGGTCTGCTTGTTGGAGATCTACGGTGGAAAGCCACGCGGCTATGAAAGATTAGCCCGTGAAACAGCCACTCTGTGGTTAACCACACACCCTATTACCCAAGCAACCAAGGTCAGCACCCCCAGTAATAAGTCACCGTAACGCCATGAACCTTAGCATATGACACATTGGAAAGGACAGTGTCACGTCTGTGATCCTCCGTGGAACCATCAGAAAACAATAGTTTATAGCTGAGCCTGCAGAATAACCGCCCAGTGCTCTTCAAGACAAAGACCAAGGACTGAGTGACAGGAGAAGCCTAAGGAGGAATGATGGGCTAGTGGAGAATGTAAGCTTGACTTCTTTAGAAAAATTATCGGATATTATTTAGTTAGTGCATGAGTGCGTGTGTGTGAGCCGCAGCAGTGTGTGGAGGTCAGAGGTCAACTTGCAGGAGCTGGTTCTCTCCTTCCAACCACGGCAGGCACCAGGGGTCAAACCCAGGTTGCCAGCCTTGGCACCAAGCCCCTTTACCAGTTAAGCCATCTCAGCACCCAAAGGGCGACTTTCTATCCGACTCTTCCCATCCATCATGGTGGCCAGACGCAAAGCATCTAGAAGGTGACGCCTTGAAGCAGATACACAAAAGGACCAAGAATGGTCATCGGCCATCTGCTCCTCTTTATCCTCATGACTGTGTGGCTGAGTCCTGGTTGGGAGGGGGGGGGGTCGCTGTTTTCCGAAGGGGCCTTCCTTTCCCTTCCAAACTCCTTCCATAGGACCCCTTGTCCCACGAGTATCACCTGGAGGCAAATCTAGCTCCTAAACCCTGCCTCGGTACATACGGTAGAGAGTTACTGAGGAAGACACTTGACACATCACTGCCATGTGGCAATGTTGCAGAGCCATGGATGACAGAGAGAACTCTCCTCTCTTCTCTCCCATGTACCCCACCATCCCTCAACCCTCCTTTCCCTTTTTAGAAAAATGTGTATGTGTGTGTGGTGTATGTGTGTGTTCATGTGTGTTCATGTGTATGCATGTGGAAGACAGAGGTTGACATTGTGTCTTCTGCAATCCTTTGTCGCTTCCTTACCAAGGCAGGGTCTCTTGCAGGACTCAGAGTCTGTCCAGCCGGCCCGCATGCCCTTGGCATCATCTGTCCCCACCGCCCAAGTCCTGAGGCTAAAGGGTTCCAAGCCCACCTGGCTTCTAGGTGGCTAAGTGGGGATCTGAACTCAGGTCCTCATGCTTGGGTGCCAAGTGTTTTATCCACCGAGCCATCTCCCCAGACCCCTCAGCCATTTATTTATTTTCCCTTTCCATCCACATCAATCCACCCCTCCTTTCCATCCACAAATCCATCCAGGCGCCCGATGTTTCTTTTCTTTATGTCCTTTCTCCCTCTTTTCTCTCTTTTTAGCATTTCTCCCAACCTCAGCCCCCTCCCCCCATCTCTCCCGCTGGACTCCGAGGCCCTCAGAGGAGATCCTGGGGCGCCCACCCTGCATCTTCAACTCAGGGCGTATCCTTGCACACAGCGGGACAGGGGGCTCTGAGGCTGAAGGTTCCACCTGGCGCCTCCTTGGAGTTGGCAGACAGCGAAGTGGAGTGGGAACGTGGATGGAGAAGAGCTCCGCTTCATCAGCAAGCCCTTGTGTCGCGGAAAAGAAAATCAAGGCAGTGGAATGCCTTAGCGGCACCCTCTTAAAAGTAGCAATTAGCTGCCGGGTTGGGTGGCCACTGGGAACTGTGTACATCCAGGGGGAACAGCCTCCCTAATTAAGCAGCTTCCTAATTCCAGGCTTCTCGTGCCTGTTACTTCTGACGACCACCAAACAGAAGGCGGGTTTCTATGGAGCGAGAGGGGCGATGGAGCGCGGGCACCTCTTCTGCCTGTCACCAGGAGAGAGGCATGTGGAGACAGTTGTAGGACCTTGTGGGGCGAGGGGTGGGGAAGTAAGGGGGGTGGTGGTGGTTCTGGGCTTGGATTGTGATGGGGGCGGTGCCGGGCGGGCAGGCGAGGTACATTCTGCCTTCCTTGATGTCAGGATGAGTCGGGACACAGCGAGAGCAGGGAAACAACAAAAGCTTGGAGACAACCTGGGGCTGCTGAGGAGGCTGGGACACTGAGGACGGAGATAAACGGACCAGCTGGCCTGAGAAGTGGGAGGGCGGAGGCAGGAACCATCCAAGACATCAGTGTGGACACAGAACAGAGAGGAAGGGTTGGTCATTCACGTGTCCCCGAGAGTAATGAATATTCACGATGAGCAGTCATCCACGAGGCAGGACATGACAGCTCAGAGACGAAGGTAGGGGACTTGCCGTAGTCAGGTCTGCCATCCTCTAAACTGAGTGACTTTGGACAATATTACTTCTCTGAGCTTCAGTTCCTTCCTCTACATACAAAGATACACATACTTACGCGCATACACACACACACTCCACACTGATTTATCTGCACTCACACACATACACTCACACACTAGTACCTCCACACTCACACAGATACAACACACATACAAACAATGTACACATTCACACACGTGCGTGCGCACACACACACACACACACACACACACACACACACACCACACCACACCACCACACGTACACTCACACACTCACAACTGTATGCAGTGGCGTTCTGGTAAACCAGGTCCCTGGGGGTAAACAGTCCCTAATTTGTGTGTTTGCCAATTTCTGTGGTGTAAATATTCCCATAAGGTCCACTGCAAACTTTCTGAAAGTCCAACCTTCCACTCTCAGGAGCCCAGGTGATCGGGATCCACCACACCACAGGTACCATGCAGATCCAAGGGACTACAAGGTCGAAATTACAGGTTCACAGCAAGACTGTAGGCCACGGTGACAGCCGATGCTCAGCCTCATGCTAATCCGGGCCTGGGGGTGTTACATATCAGTGCCACATTGGAAAGAGGCGCAGGCGAGTGTCAAGGGGAATACAGGATGGGAGACTCAGTGTGGCCTTCACACATGAAACTCTGGGTCCCATCCCCAGCATCACAGAGTGGGAGGAAGGAAGGGGGGGAGAAGAGGGGGCAGAAAGAAAGCAGGTTAGAATTGAGGCGGAGAGATATCTGGACTGTCCAAGCCCAGGCCCGTAGAGATGAGGCAGTTTTTCCTTCCCCACTCTTGCTGTCTGTGAGGCTGGCTAGGGGAGGGCGCGGAGAACAGGCTGTGTGTGGAGGCTGAGGACCTGGACCCTGGGCCAGCCACTTCTGCTTCTTCAGCTGAGGTAGCAGATTCAAGAGACAAGGCCTGCGTGAGCTGCCCAGGTCCAGGAGACATCATATGACAGGAGATGAGCTGTTCCCAGTATACCCCAAATGAACTTGGGATCGCTGAACAGAGAGAGTTAAATGATTGTAGTTTCAAGTCAAACACCAAAGAAAGAAGAAAAGGGGCAGGAAGAGGAATATGAGGAGGAGGAGGAGGAGGAGGAGGAGGAGGAGGAGGAGGAGGAGGAGGAGGAAGAGACGGTGGCAGCATTCAGGTAAGGGTGCATGGCTGTCTCTGGATTGCACTACATCCCTTCAAACTCATGCACCAAAGCCCTGACCCCCATCCCTCAGTATCCACAGTGGAGGATTCGAGAATCCTCTGAACAAAACACGCCCAAATCTATGCAGCCCCAATCTCTCACATGAAACAGTAGAATGTGGATAGACGCCACACCCTGTAGCCTGCGGTGGCTTCTCATGTGGATACAATGTAAATACTATGTAAATAGACTCCGTTGCTTAGGAAACAGTAACAAAAAGTCCACCCACTTCAGGATAGATGCAACCCCCCTGAGTAATGTGGAGCCACAGTGGGTTTCAATGGCCGATGTGGAACCTGGAGACACAGCCAGACGCACTGGGACACAAGGCCCCTGGGAGGTGATGTGGACATGAGGGTGGAACCTTGCGACAGGATTAGTGTCCTTTTAAGAGACACCATGGGCTGGAGAGGTGGCTCGGCAGTTATGAGTGCTTTCAGAGAGGACCGGGCTTTGGTTCCCAGCACCCACATCAGGAGGCTCACAGCCACCTGTAACTCCAGCTCCAGGGGACCTGACATGCTTTTCTGGGTACCCATATACACTCACACAAACACATATATAAAAATAATAAACCTTTTTTTTTTTTTTTTAAAGTTGCCAGGTTCAGACCTGTAATTCCAACCTCATCCTCATGAGGTCTGTGAGGCTGAGACGGGGATTTGCCATGAGTTTAAGGCCATCCTGCCCTACACAGAGAGAAGGGTGCTCGAAAGCCAGATGAGGGGCCTCACTGGGAACCGAATCATTCAGGGATTTGACCATGGGTTTTGCAGCCTTTAGCACGGTGAGAAATCAGCTTCCGTTGAAGCCATCCAGTTTCAGGTTGGTTGCCACAGCAACCTAAACCGATGACTGGGGCTGGCCAGTAGTGGACCTGCGATTCAAGCTTAGGTCTCTGTATGTTCCTATTGGCTGGATTTAAATCCTAACCCAGCCCTTTCCTAGCTGGGCACCTTTGGTGAAGGATGTCCCCTCTCTGTGACTAAAACCCTTCCACGCCCTTGGTATCCTTGGCTCTCATGACCAACGTTCAATTCACTTAGAGATCCTGTTGCAAAGAGCTACTTAACTGGCCTGCTCTATGCTGTAAATTCCTCACATGGTAGCCAAACACAAGCTTTCAGAACGCACAGTCAATCTTGGGTCCAAAACCGTGCCAGATGCTGCTCAGATCAGTGTCTTCTGCCACATCCCGAGAGGTGTCCGAAGCACTTTCCATGTCTTCCATTTGCTGCAAAATGTACCATCTGCCCGCATCCCTGTGAGCCAGGCACAGTCGAACCCCAGGGCCTTTGCACTGGCTCCTTCCATCCCCCAGGGGCACCTGCTCCTTGTCAGGCTGGCTCCCTCACTCCTTGAGTCTTGGTGGACAGCCTGGGTGATACTATGGTTCAAACAGCTAGTTGGATTCCTATGGCCACAGCCTTCAGAACTCAGATGCTGAAGATGCTACTGACGGATCTCTGGACATATGGGGTTTTAAAGAAAATGACTTTGAGGGCTTGTTTGGGGGTTCTAGCAGGAGAGACAGCTACTTGTAGACCCTTGATCGAAGACCGGTCCTCCTCAATTCAGAGAAGGGTATCCTCTTCGCTGATCGAGAGCATAGCTTTTTGATGGACACATAAGGACTGGCGAGGGAAAGGGAACAGCCACCTAGCCAGCCAGCTCGTTCCTGTCACCTCCGGTGATCAATAGGGTGGCAGATGTCACAGCCAGATCATCCTTGCATCCAAAAATGACTCTGAAATGAAGCCTCTGAAGTTGGGTGAGGAAGAAGGTTTGGTGGCAACTGATGAGCTGGCCACAATGATCATGAAAAGGACACAATGGAGAAGGAAGGAAGCAAGGACTGGGGCGGAGGGGGGAGTCACCTGGGACTCCTCCTGGTATCTGAGCAGGTTCCTGGGTAAAGGGCATGGACTTACGGTCCTGTACCCGGGTTAGAGTTCTAACACTCTTGCTGAGCTTTGCCTGGCAAATGTCCACAACGGAATCTGATGACATTGGTAACATGGGCCCAACAGGAGCCCCCCTCTCAGGACTGATGGAGGCAGTGAGCTAAGGCGGGAGAGGTGTAGGGTCCATCCAGACACATGGAAGGACTCAACAAGGGTCAGCTGTGGCTCTATGGGCAGTCTGCCAAGTACAACATGTCACCAAGCCTTCTCAATTGGGGGACAGAGTGGGAAAGAAATGGCTTTCCCATCGACACCAGCAGCATGAGCTCAATGTGAAATGTATACATTTTTTTAGCCCAAGAGTGGAGGGAATAACACCCCCCTCTCTGCACCTCAATGTTCTGCTCTGTATGCTGGGGGTAGTAACCCAGCTCTGACCTTCTGGGCTTTTAATCATTGCTAATTTAAGTACTGGTGTCTCCTGGGATCATGAGGGTCAGAAGGCTAACAACGTAGCCTGGAGAAAGAAGGGACCATCTCAAAACCCCGAGGACAAGCTGGCTGGAGCTTTAGGTACAGGTGGATCCGGGAGCTCAAATGCAGAGTCACGAACCCGTCATCGCGATTCTGCCTTGGTCACTTCCCCATGTATCAGCGCTGGTTGTCCCTTCTCCTGTTTGGTGTCTTACAAGGTTATGTGCTGGTCAGCACTCTGCACGCCGTCCCAGAGGCTAGTGCTGTTGACACTCTCAGTGTACGGCACACAGGCAATGGAGGCACAGAGTGAGTAGCAAAGGATCCTGCTCTATCTAAGTCACACGTCTAGGAAAATGCCGGACCTCGCAGATCCGTTAAGAGACTGGAAGCCAGTAGACAACATTTTTTGACGGCTTGAATTCCCACAGGAAGGGCAGGTTTTGTGTTCCCTCCTGAGACCAGGCACCAAAGTAAGCAGCCAGTGTTGGTAGGGTCCCGAACTTGGCCACCTGCTTCTCTGAATGGCTATCGTGGGAAGGGTCCCACAACAGACAGTTCTTTCAAAACTGCAGAGCCAAGCGGGTTCTCCTGGTGTCCCTAGGGTGCAGCAAAGGCAGGCAGGCAGCTCCATTGCCTGAGCCCACAGCCTGGCTGCACCCCAAAGCCTCTTTTAGTGTGTGTGTGTGGGGGGGGAGCATAAACAGAAACCTTGAGGGTACAGGGCCCCTCAGCCAAAGTCCCTGTTTGCTTTTTCTTCCAAGCTGATAGAGAGGGCCAGAAAGGCTTGTTTTTCTAGGAAAGTGACTTGCAAGGTTGCTGGGATGTTGAGGCCTCAGCTGCCGGTGACCTCAGGAGAAACAGCCCCAGCAGTCATCCGAGGGGCAGAGCCATGAGCAGAGGGGCCCGCTCCGGCTTATCCAGGAGAGAAGGCGCCTCACTAATCACTGCCCTCCGGGAGAAGGTACCTGAAAGGCTACTGGAGAGGAACGCAGAAGATAGAGAGGCACAGGGAACTGCAACAGGGATAAATGACCGCACCAAAGATGTAAGAGAGGAACGAACCAGTCAGAGACCCGGTGGAAAAGGACACTGGGAGCGGCTGGACAGGTTGGCCTGGAGTTTAAGGTCTTCAAACTCATGATCACATCGACTCAGTTTCCCAAGTGCTGGCATGACAGGTACCCCACCAAGCCTGTTTTATAATCTCCTTCTTAGCACATCCCAACAGGAACCGTACAGCCAGAGCCCCTCTGAGAGAGAGAGAGAGGGTGGTTATGACCAATTCCAAGCCTGAGATGAGACCACTCAAAACACTGGGCTAACTAAGGCATTGAGAGGACCATCTGAGCCCAGAGGGAAGGGACAGAAAATGGGGCCGGGAGAGGCTGTGGAAAACTTAGCACCCTCATGCTGTCCCCAGGACTGATCGGAGGCCTCGGGGCTATTCTTATTAGCACCGTTAGCAGGTGAGGACACAGGCTGGGACAGGACAGGCAGAGGAGCCGGGATTTAAATTCTGCAGGGTGCTCCAGGACATCGTGAGGAAGACAGGAATCAGGAGCCTAGGAAAGATAGTGAGATGTAGAGAGAGGGGAAGAATAGATATGAGGGAATTGGAAGGGGAGAGGAGAAAGGAGGAAGAAGGCGGAGAACATAAAGACAGTAGTAGGATCAAGAGGAGGGTTGGGAAGAAGGGAAGACGGGAAGGAGAGAACACAGGACTGATGGAAGCTGGGGTGGGGCCAGCGTTGCCTGGCAACGGGCGTTGCGATGACGTCACCGGCGGCCCAGTCTCTCCCGGGTGGATGAGATCATCGTGGCCTCCCGAGCTCCCGAATACAGGCTCCTCGCCGCCGGCGTCTGGAGAGCCCAAGGTCCGCGGGGCGGCGCCGGCCGATGACGTCACCCCGCGCCGTGAGGCCGCCGTGCCCAAGGAGTTCTGAGCTCTTAGCGTGACTGACAGGTCTCGATGCTGTTTCAGACCTGCTGTGTGGAGCTGGGCGGGCAGCAGGCCCCGCACTTAACGCGCCCCCCTCCCCCCCCCCCCCCCCGCCCTCCGGGTTGTCCCAGTTCGCAGGCCGGGGCCAACCCCACCGCAGAGAAACCTGATCTTTGTAGTCACAGCTCAAAGCCCTTCCCACTGACCCAAGCCAGGCCTCCAGGATGTGGTTTTGGTGTACCTGTGTTTGCATGCATGTGTGTGTCTGCATGATGTCTGTGCACCACATGTATGCCTGGTGCACACGGAGGCCAGAAGAGGGGAACAAGTCCCTTGAAACTGGAGTTACTGGTTGTCAGCCTCCTTGTGGGCCCTGGGAGCCAAATCCAGGTCCTCTGCAAGAGCAGCCAGCGCTCTTAACCTCTGAGCCATCTCTCCAGTGTTTAATTTTCATCCCTGAGTAGAGCTGTTATCTGAAGTCTTACGTTTAATGATAGCCACCTAGGCAAAGAGGCAAGTCCTGCTCCTCAGCTGGGCTCCTTTCATTCAGTCCCTTCACCCACACCAGTCTCTGTCATACTGTGCATGACAAATATTTTGGAGGTGAAAGCAAAAAAAAAAAATTGTTGGCGTGGGCAGTGTTGACATCCAAACTCAAGTCTGGCTGCGGGTAAAACTGGGTATATTCCATGCTTGCTCAATCCATGATCAATAGCTTGGCAAGAATGGAGACAAAGTGTACAAAAGGCAGACATGGGAATGATTTCCTGTGGACAACTGAAGGGAGACAGATGGCCCTAGAAAGTGTCATGAGAGTTTCCAGAGCATTATGTGATTCTTTAAAATCTGCACACAGGCCGGGGGCGGGGGCGGCGGCGGCGGCGGCGGCGGCGGCGGCGGCGGCGGCGGCGCACACCTTTAATCCCAGCACTCGGGAGGCAGAGCCAGGCGGATCTCTGTGAGTTCGAGGCCAGCCTGGGCTACCAAGTGAGCTCCAGGAAAGGTGCAAAGCTACACAGAGAAAGCCTGTTTCGAAAAAACCAAAAAAAAAAAAAAAAAAAAAAAAATCTGCACACAGTTGTGCATTCTCTCTCTCTCTCTGAGTTTTACTATGTAGCCCAAGCTAACCTGGATCTCACTATCTAGACACTGACCTTGAACTCCGACATTCACCTGCTCTGCTGAGATTAAAGGCATAAGCCACCAAGCCTAGCTTAGAGCCCAGCTCTTTGCTATACACTTAGAGTCTTCATCAACAGGCAAGAAAGTGGAGGCTCACACCAGCGGGCTCCTGGGCCAGCCTTAGCGCTGACTCCCTTTCTTGCACCAGGGAAGGAGGGTTGCTAGGAGAAATGGGATGGGGGCCATGCCCTGGACACAAGCTGCTATCACTTAGCTGGAGGGCACATGGATCCTTCCAGCAGGCCACTGGGAAGTTGCTACCCGGCACCCATAGTATGGGAGGCATGGTAGGATACAGTTGATTTTGGGAACCCAGCACTCAGCCTCCCTGTCTAGTCCTAAGTACAGATTCATGAGCAGCCTTTCCTGGCACTGGCCACTGTGAATATCCCTTTGTGTAGTGAGAGCTTGGCAGACATCACTGTTGGGACTGAGATTTTCTACTGTAATCTGGAAAACCACCTCAGTGCTATGGCTTTTTGCTCCTCTCTGTGGCAGGCCCTTTTAGCTTCACACCCCAGCTCAGCCCCATTCATTTCTCATATGGTGGCAGACGCCTGTAATCCCAGCATTTGGGAAGCTGAGGCAGGAGGCCTGTCATGGGTTCAAGGCTAGCCTTGGCAGCAGGGTAAGACTAGGGAGACCTTGAGGGTGGCAGTTTAGGGGCCACCTGCTTTTCTGCCTGCTCCCTGCTGCTCTGGGAGCTCTGAGCTTGGAAGCCCTGATTCTGAGGGGTCCTTCTTCATCACAGCAACCAGTTGGCTTGAGGGTAAAATCCAATCTTAACAGAAAGATCAGGCCTGGGGTGAGTCACATGACCCACAACTAGCCTGATTTCCTTTCCAGACTCTGAGTCTATGCATGTGGACAAGAGAGCAGGCACAGAGCCACCT
The DNA here is from genome assembly GCF_004664715.2 of Peromyscus leucopus. Taxonomy (NCBI): domain Eukaryota; kingdom Metazoa; phylum Chordata; class Mammalia; order Rodentia; family Cricetidae; genus Peromyscus; species Peromyscus leucopus. The sequence continues at coordinate 9,360,812 of NC_051082.1, forward strand.
CTGCAGCATGGAAGGCCCGTGGGATGACCTCTTGGGGCATCTATCATTTTGGTTCAACCTCACCAAGACCGCGAATAGGCCAAAGCCCTCTGCCTCCTTGCCTCCTTCAGAGTTTCAGTTCTCTTCACTTGTAAGAACAGCCACCAGCTAAAACCCATCTCAGCAAAAAGGGATCTTAAAGAATCAGGGTCACAGAAGGCTTCCAAGAGGCACCAGACCCCGCCCAGGCCACAGAAGGGTGGGCCCCAGAGAGTTGGCCTGGATGTAGGAGGAGGTTTTCCTTTCCCCCACTTTTGTTTCTGGAGGAGCATGGACTTCCTTATGACGCAGCCTCAGGCTCTGGAGTTAAGGCACGCACTTAGATTGTGCCCAGTTCCATGTGTCCTGTCCACTCCTTGGGACAGGGCACTGGGTGGGTCCTGCTTGCCAGCGATAAGCAAGAAGGACCACTAAGAACAGCTATAGCAGCCGGGTCCGGATACCTAGTCGTCTCTCCAGTGGGGCCACCCTAGGACGACGGGTGACGTAGTTGGGGCATAGCCAGGCCTCCACTCTGGACAGCCGCCGTCCAAGCTGGCGAAGGGTGTCATCTTTCAACCTGGAAACCTATCTCCAAAGAAGATGGGGTTCGGGGGGGGGTGCGTGATGGGGGGCTGGGGGACAGAAGGAGCCAGGATTTCAGCAGCAGCTGTGTTCCTGACTCTCCCCTAGGAGTCCGGCTGCCCCTCCTCCGCGCTGAGTGTTCACCATTAAAAACAAACAGTATCATTTGGTTCAATATAAAATGAATTAAAGGAAATTAAACCGCGGGGGCCATGTGGTCTGTCTTGTCTGCCGTTGTCTGAGGCTGTTTTTCATCTTCCCCAGTGGGAAACAACAGCTTGGGGGGTGTGGAGCAGGGCAGGGCAGCGTAAATAGATAAATAATGTAGCCCCCTCTTCCCCCGTCCACTGGTGGAGGATGAGGTGTGAGAACGCCCAGGTGTCCACCGTGCCCTGTCCTTGCTGTCTCCCTTGGTGGCTGGCTGTGGCCTTTGAGAGTCTGGGGGGGGGGAGCAGAGGGAGGAGGCAGGGAGAGGGACAAAATAAAACAAAAACAAACAAAAGTGAGAGTCAAGCCCTGGAGACAAGAAGAGGGGGGTGCCAGGTAGCCGAGGGCTGAGGCCAGGAGTCTGAGAGGCCTGAAGGAGGGTGTGGGGCCTGGTTGACAGGGGAGCTGTTATGATTATGGCTCACTGTGCAGAGTGGTGGCAGTTGCCATTGTCTTGTGACAGGTTGGCAGGAATGTGGGACTGGGACGTGTGCATGTGCACGGGTTCATGTATGCATGTACGCTTGCGTGTGTGCGTACGTGTGTGTGCGCGTGCGTGCGTGCGTGCGTGTGCGTGTGTGTGTGTGTGTGTGTGTGTGTGTGTGTGTGACAGCATGTAAAAACCCTGCGTTCTGAGACTAAAGACACAGGGTTCAAGTGTCTGACCCATCACTCTCTAACCCTCAGTAAGCCAGCTACTCTGTGTGTCAGTATCCCTGTCTGCCAGGTGGAGCACCTGAGACGATCTGCCTCACGAGGTGTTATGGGCATGCGCAGTGGTTTGACTGAGCATGGCCTCCATAGGCACATAGGTTTGAATGCTTGGTCCCCAGGTAGTGGAACTGCTTCGGAAGGATTAGGAGGTGTGGCCTTGTTGGAGGATGCGTGTCACTGGGGGTGGGCTACAAGGTTTCAAAAGTCCAGACCAAGCCCCAAGTGTCTCTGTCTGTCTCCTGCCTGTGGATCAGGATGTAAAGCTCTCAGCTACTGCTCCAGCACTGTGCCTGTCTGCTGCCTCCCACCACGATGACATGGTCATGGACTAACCCTCTAAAACCACAAGCAAGCTGCCAATCAAATGCTTCCTTTTGTAAGAGTTGCTTTGGTCATGGTGTCTCCTCACAGCAACAGAACAGTGACAAAGACAGTGTGGGATAAACTCACATAGGTGGCGCCCCTAAGACGGGAGCAGACACACCAGCTACTCCCCATGTTTATACTGGACTAACATATGATATTTATTATTGTACTAATATCAAGGGCATGCCCCTCCCCATCTGAAAGGCCCAGTGTGCTACACCGTTTTTCCGTCACAGAATGGTGTGTGATCCTAAATAAGTCAATTCACCTTGGTGGGGTGGCTCCTCTGAAATGAAGTATAAGCGTCCTGGGGCAGAGACTAGTGTCTCTTCCTATCCCTTGTCCCCTTCTTTCAACAGAAGACTTCCCACATGGCTTTCGGTTCAACGGCACCTGGCTACAACACGACACTCCCGGGGCAGCCCACTGGTCCGTGTGTATGGCTGAGCAGGAACCAATGCCATCTAAGCAGAAAGGGCAGGAGCTAATTTGGGAGAATGTACAGGGACACAAATGCAAAACCCCTAAGGCGGGAGCATCAGCTCAGTCAGCCAAGGTGCTTGCAGCCAGGCCTGATGACCTGCGTTCTATCCCAGGGACCCATGAGAAAGAGGTGATGTCCGCAAATCCTCCTCTGACTTCCACACACTTGCCACGGCAAGTACATGTCCGTACACACAAAATTAATGTCATGATAATAATGATGATGATGATGATGATGATGATAATAATAATAATTAATAAAGATGAGAGTGTGAAGAATCCAGACGCCTGCTTGAAGGCCCTGACATCACAGTGGTGGCACTCTCTCTTTGGGAATGTGGGATTAAGAGGAAATCACATGATCCCATCCATAATGCAGGGCTTCCCAGCCAAAGATCCAAGGACAAAAATGAGGAGCTTTTCAACAAATTCAATGCTGATGACCGGAATGGGCACTTCCTGTGTTTTCTGTCTTTTCTCCTACGGTTAGTTTTTTGAGGCAGGATCTCATATGTAACCTAGACTTGTCTTAAACTCACACCAAACCCCCTGCCTCAGCACCCCCAGGTGTAATGAACAGCGGATACTTTTTTCTGAAAGGATTTTGTTGTTATTTGTGGGGCTGGGGAGATGTCTCAGTTGGTAGAGCTCTTTCCTCGGTGTCCACGTAAAAAGCCAGGCTCTGAGGCAAAGCAGTCATAATCCCAGTGAAGACCAGGTGGGAGGCAGAGACACGCAGACCCCTGAGGCTCACTGGCCAGCCCACCTGGCTGAGGTGCTGAGCTCCAGGCCAATGAGAGAACTTGTCTCAAAAAGAAAAAAACGTTGGGGGCTGGAGAGATGTCTCAGCGGTTAAGAGCACTGGCTGCTCTTCCAGAGGACCCCAGGTTCTAGTCCCAGTACCCACATGGCAGCTCACAACTGTCTGTAACTCCAGTTCTAGGGGAACCGACACCCTCACACCAATGCACGCAAAATAAAATTAAATAAATTATTTTAAGAAAAGGAGGTCAGATGGTACGTGAGGAATGACAGAGGTTGTCCTCTGATTTCACACACACACACAAATGCACACACAGAGAAATAAAAATAATAATTAAAAGTATTTTTTGCATGTTTAAGCCCAGGGTGGCCTGAACTGGAGACCCTCATGCTAGGGTGAGGCGTGCCCACCCCATTTGCACTTCTGGATGCTTTCCTGCCTCAAGCAAGCATGGACTTGGCCCTGAGGCTGTCACCTTGCATCCTCTTTGCTAATGAGGCCACAGTGTCTACTTCTGCAGTCCTTTCCTAGGTGTCACTGTGAGATGCAGCTGTGGTTGACACCTCAAGCCAGGAAGCAGCCGAAACTGTCTATCACGTGGGTGTGTCCCATTTAACCCAAAGGAAAAGCCATATGAGCAAGAGAGGCCTGTCCTGGTGGAAGGAGGGACTTTTGTCTATGGCTACAGCATCACCCCTGCCCAGGCTTCCAGCTATGCTGCAGGTTTCAGACATGCTCACCGGGCCACCACTGAGCTCATTCCTTGAAATAAACCTCTCAAAGCACAAGCGCGCTACCGGCCCCGTTTCTCTGGAGAGAGAGTATGCCTGATAGAGGACCCTTGACAGATCCCCACCAAAGTCCTGGAGACCCAACTGCCCACTGCTGCTCAGGCAAAAATGAAACACCCAGAAGGGAGCTCCTGGGCTGACCATGGCCGGGAGGGATGGGCTGTGCTGGAGTCATGCTCTCTGTCCACATTGAAACCAAGAGCCTTTCCAAAAGACAGTGACTTAGCCTTCATGAGGACTGGCTCCTGGCCCACCCTGAAGACGAGGCACGTCACAGTCACGCTAAAGCAGAGAGAGAGAGACACGGGGAAGTGCAGCTTGGATCCAGCCTGGAGGCAATGCACATGGATATAATTAACGGGGTGTGGGGGACCCACTGGGGTTCTCCATAAAGCGGGAGATATTTAATCCAACATTTCCATTCTGGATGGCCACGTGAGAGAAATCTCATGTGTGTGTGCAGGCTGGGCACTCTATTTGTCATGCTGGTAAAAAAGATAAAGAAACAGTTTAACCATCACAACTCTATTGGGTTAATTAGCCCTGGGAATATTACACAACACTGAAAAGGAGTATGTAGGCCAACGGTGTATGTTCAGATCAGCCAGAGTGCTTGCTATGGTCCTGACAGCAGGACACACCTCTGAGGTTTGTGACTCAGGGTTGGAGGCAGAGCCTAAGGGTGTAGATTTACTGATGGTTCCAGCAGAGCTAAGGTCATGCACACGTGCAGGAGTGTGTGTATGTTTGTGGTATGGGTGTGTGGGCATGTGTGTAAGCGGACACCAGAGGTCTGTGTTGGGTGTCTTCCCAGCTGCTCTCCACCTTATGTTTTGAGACAGAGTCTCTCACTGAACACTCGCCAAATGCCCAGACTGGACTGGATGAGCTCTAAAGGTCTGTCAGTGCTGTGCGCCCTTCCCCAAGGCTGTGTGGGGACTCAGGTGTGCACCACCACGTCCAGCTTTGACCTGGGTGCCGGGGATCAGAACTCAGATCCTCACACTTGCAAAGCAGGTACTTTCCTGACTGAGCCACCTCCCTAGCCCCTGATGGCTGTCTTTGAAGCTGCTACATGAGTGGCCATTTCCTGGACAGCTACTGAAAGTAACTAGCAGGGGCTTCTATTATGACCCCATTTTACAGCTATGGCAAGGAAGGCAGGAGAGGCCGAGCAGCTGGTAAATGGCAGAAGGACACTCTGACAGGAAATGCACAGCCTCTGGGTCCCACCTTTCAATGGCCAGGTTGTTTCCTGTGTGTGTTCAGCTGGAGCCATCTCCAGGGTCAATGGGATGGGGAGCTAAGAAAAGCAAGGTAGGGGCTGGAGAGATGTAGGGGTTAAGAGCACTGATTGCTCTTCCGTAGGTCCTGAGTTCAATTCCCAGCAACCACATGGTGGCTCACAACCACCCGTAATGAGATCTGGCGCCCTCTTCTGACATGTAGGCATACATGCAGACAGAGCACCCAGACCTAAAATAAAAATACATAAATAAGTAAAATTAATTAAAAAAAAAAAAAAAGAAAAGCAGGGTGATCTGGAAGAACACCACCCACCATTGCTTCTTCATGTACAAAGCAGCTGTAAAAATACTCAAGGATGAGATTTTAACTTTCAGGAGGAGGAACTGGGTATCTAGAGCAGGAAGGGATACACACAAGTGTATATGTGTAGGTTTGCATACATATGTGTGCATAAATACAGACACACTGTTTAGGTGCTTTGACCTTTGAACTCTATAAATCAATTATTTTTAACAAAATAATGTTATGGTAGTAAAAGGCAGGCATCCAGACAAATACAAAAAATTTTTCTCCAAGGAGTAGAGGGTCCTAGGAAGGCTGGTTTGCAGGGTATGCTTCTGTCTGGGTTCCTGTGACAAAGAGTCACAGAGTGGCTGGCTTCAAGACCAGAACCTCTCTTTTTAGAGACAGGATCTCACTCTGTAGCCTGGCTGGTGAAGAACTTGCTATATAGACCAGGCTGGCCTCAAACTCAGAGCTCCTCTGCCTCTGCCTCCTGAGTGCCTAGATCAAAGGCGTGCACCACCAAGCCCAGCTCAACAGCAGAAATCGGTTCCTCACGGTGCTGGAAGCTGGAGGGCTAAGGCTAGTGTCTGGAGGGCTGGATCCTTTGGAAGCCTGCTCCACGGCTAGGGATGGCTGCCTCCTACTGGTACCTCTGCAGCCATCGACATCCCAATTTCCTCTTGATAGAAGATATTAATAATGGTCACACTGGGTCAGGGCCTTCCCTGTGACCTCTTGCTATAGCTGAACTCAAAAAACCCACTTTGCTACTGTGCATTGAAACATTCAGTCCCCATCTGAAGGTGCTGTTCTCCACAAAGACTGGGATATGGGGTGGGGCTCGAGGGGGGGCGGGGCTCCACTCTCTCTCTGCTTCCTTACTGCCTACATCCTGTAACCAGTCTCCTCAAGCGCCTCTGCCACAGGGAAGGGCAGCTCCTGCCATACGCCTTCTCCACCATGGACTCCATACCCTGACCCACAGGCAGAATCCCGCCTTCCTCTCTTAGGCTGTTCTGGTCAGGCGCTCTGTCTCAGCAGTAAGAACAGTAACGAACGCCTCTCCTTTGAACTCCATCTCCGCTTCAAAGACTCTATCCCTGCGACTCTATCCCAGATACGCAGGTGCAGGGATCGCCTTCATAGGTGCTGTGACCAATACCTTGCTCGGCGGGTAAAGGCACCTTCGATCAGGTCTCAAGCGCTGAGTCCAATCCCCAGGACCACACATAGATGGAGCAAACAGACCCCTGCAAGCTGTCCTCGGACCACTGCCGCGTGTGCTGTGGCATATGCGCGCACACACACACACACACACACACACACACACACACACACACTAAATGAATAAGTAGAATTTTAAAAATTAAAGGTGCAAATACGCCCACCTGCTGAGGTCGTACGGGTTAGGACTTCAATATATACGTTCCCAGGGACACATTTCAGGCTGCTGTGGGAGGGGCTGACCTAGCGATATAAGCAAGCACTCGAGCCATCCTTTCATAGTTTTAGCGGCTTTGGTAAGTGGGGCTGGATAGCTGCTGGCGGTAGGTAGCCTTCTCCTCCCTGGCCCTCAGGGGGACAGCGGGTTGCCTGACGGTGGGTCCCTTGGAGCGGTCAGATTGGCAGAACAGCCCTTGTCCGCCCTGCTCAAGCTCGCCCTGTTCTGTTCTGCTGTCGCGTGGCGGCATCATAGACACCAGACTCTCTGTCTTCAGTGTACGACAGCATAAACGTTCCCGCCGGAGGAGGGAGCTGAGCACTGGGTGAGTAGCCAAGGTCCCCAGCACTAAACCAGGGAGTCAGGCCTGAAGTTCAGCTTTGATGACTCAAGGCCTCGGTGGCATCTGCCGTGTGGTGTGGCTTCCCTTGACAAGTGGGCTGCAGAGTTCTGAAGACAACTGCCTGTCCGTGTGTGTCTCCATCAGAGAAACTAGCAGCGTGACCCCTGCCAGCTACGCAGATGCAGGGATCACTGTCATAGGTGCTGTGACCGATACCTGCGAGAAGTTACCTTAGGAAAGAAGCGTTATTTTGGTTCACGGTTTGAAGATGTAGTCCACCGTGGCAGGGAAATCATGACTACAGGGACTTGAAGTAGCTGGCCACATTGCATCTGTGGTTAGGAAGGAGAGAGGCGAATGCTGGAACTCAGTTCTCTCTCTCTCTCTCTCTCTCTCTCTCTCTCTCTCTCTCTCTCTCTCTCTCTCTCTCTCTCTCCTCCCCACTCCATCCAGGACCCCAGCCCACAGATGGAGCTCCCCATATTCAGAGTGAGTCTTCACACCTCAACGAACCCAGTCCAGAAACTCCTGCACAGACACGCCCACATGCTGTAAAATATTAGTTTAACTATGTAAAGATGTATCACATTTGTTTACCTTGCCTGCCTAAGGCACCTGATTGGTCTAATAAAAAGCTGAACAGCCAATAGCTAGGCAGGAGGTATAGGTGGGGCTTCTGGGCAGAGAAAGGAAGCAGGAGGAGGAATCTAGGTTCAACAGAGACAGAAGGGGATGCCAGGGAGACACCAGGCACCGGCCAGCCAAGCAGACACAGAAGAAGTAGGTAAACAGGACGCACAGAATGAAAGAAAGCCCCGAGGCAAAATGTAGATGAATAGAAACAGGTTGAATTAAGTTAAAAAGCTAGTGGGACAAACCTAAGCTAAAGGCCAAGCTTCCATAATTAATAAGAAGTCTCTGGGTCATTATTTGGGAGCAGGTTGGCAGACAGAAAAAGAGCTTGGTTACACCCACAAGTTTGTCTCTTGGGTGATTTTAGATCTTGTCAACATGAAAATCAGTATTAACCATGACAAGTCCACCCCCCCTGTCAACTAGACACCCCCGAACATATCACTTGCCCCCATAGGCTCATGGCTATCTCATAATGAAAAATTATTTTACCAGATTAGTGGGATGTTGAATTAAACCCTATTCTAAGAGTGTTCTAGAATGATACCATCCAGCAGAAGTTTTGGCAATGGTGGTAGGGGTAGAACTCAGAGTATCACACACACACTGGACAAGCTCTCTGCCCCTGAGCTCCGGCCTCAGCCCTGGACACACGGTGTCTGTGTTGGCTGCACAGTGGTAAGCTGCATGTGACCCCTGAGCTAAGGTGGCTGGTACAGGAGAGGTACATCTCGAATTTCAGCTACTTCACATGTACAGAGCACAGGGGCCCCGTATCCGCCACATGGGGCCGGCACAGCTCTAGAATTCTGGGCCAAGAGGCATCCTTTTTAATAAAAAGAAAGGTAGTGTGGACTAGTGGGTGGGACAGAAGGTGTCAAGTCAATTTAGGTTACTTCAGCCTCTTAATTAGGGGCAGGAGGGGACTAATGGGCGTGGGGACGTCTGTGGTCCCAGAACTCAGAAGGCTGAGACAGAAGGACTAGCCTAGACTACACAGTGGGACCCTGTCTCCAAGTGCCAGAAACAAGGGCTGGTCAGATGGCTGGGTGGGTAACAGTGCTTACCGCTGAGCCTGATGATGAGTCCAATCCCGGGGACCCACATGATGGGAGTGACTCCTGTAAGCTGTCTTTCTGACCTCCAAGTGTCCACTGCGGGCGCATGCGCCCTCCCCGTAAATAAGTGTCATATAAGATTAGAACCAACCAAACAAGAGCGAACAGGTGTGTTGGCGGGGGGGGGGGGTGATGGGTGCACCGTGGTTAGGAAGGTGTCTGCTCAGTTTTACGGCTTCCGGGTGCAGCATGGCCGCCCCCTCGAACCATCAGTCAACCGGAACCAGACAGGACCCTTGGGGAGGGGGAGGCTGGCCCAGCTTCAACCCTGACAAGCGACTAGGGCAAGGGTCTTCTCAGCTCATAGCAACTACACTGTGCTCGGGACAGAAACTCCCAAGACACTGAGGTTCCCGAGCACCCAAGCTCACACTCTGGTGGAGGTGACGCAGGGTGGGGCAGGGGTGGACAAAACAATCCGATACACACGAGGAGGAAGAGTCCGTGATGCCGACAGCGCAGGGCAGGGAGGCAGAGAACGGAACCCGGGGAAGGACACAGCCATGGGAACCTCAGGGCGATGCTGCCGCAGGCCGAGGGGACAGGGCGGGTGAGGGGCCTGAGAAGGAGAATGCAAAGTCCCCAAGGAGCTGCTCTAGGTGGTGGGAGAGGAGAGAGGTGGGGAAGGAGCCAGGTCCGGCGGGCCCAAGATACATGAGTTGTATATATTATATGCGGTTAATTAATTGATTAATTCGATGTGGGCACGCGCTCTACCAACTTACACCCCAGCCTATTAAATGGGTTTATGATGACAAATGACGGTTCCGCTCAGGGCCAGGTGTGGTGGCTCACACCCAGAATCCCAACACTCAAGAGGCTGAGGCAGGAGGACTAGGAATTCAAAGCCAGCCCAGGATACACACAGTGAAACTCTTAAGCAAATGGCAGCCCAGGACACCAGGCCAGGGTGGCCATTTGGAGCTGAGGCTGCGGGTCAGTGGCTGCCATCTTTAACTCATTTGGGCCACCATCTTTAACCCCAAGGATCCTGACTCACCAAGGGGCCCCTCCGTGAGGGTTCCAGACAGACCCTCTCGTGCTAAGGAGGCACGAGGGAATTGGGGAACTGGTCACAGCAGAAGGATGATTGAGAAGAGGAAGAAAAGGAAGCCACTCCCCAAGTCCCCCGGCAAGGTGGCACACTCAGCCTCACGTCAGGCCATCAACAGGGACCAAATACCGGGGGTCTCCAATATCATAATTGCAATATTCAACCAGGCCACTCTCTCGGTGGATGGCGTGGAGGCCAGCACAGGAGCATCTGTGCTGAGGGCCATTAGGGGTCCCTGACAGATGTGTCTCCCCCCCCACCCGCCCCACCCCAGCTGCAGAGGAACACCCGTGGCTTTCTTCCTCCCAGACAAGGATTGATGAGGATTCTCGAGAGCTCTCAGACAGGCAAGGAGAGGCTGCGGACCTTTTCCCAGCCTGCAATTTATCTTGGGAGGGCCATTCACATCACTTGTTACAGGCTGGATTACGCTCTGACCTGGCACATTAATCTCTCCGAATAAAATAATAATCATCAAGGAAGTAGCTGGACAGTTGCCAGGGAGGCATTAATAACTGTCACCACACCTCAGAGGTATTGGGAAGGGTGTCAGGGCCCACATCCACCCCCTGGTCCCAAGCAGTGCCGTGTGAAGGAGAGGCAAGACACTCTAGTCTGGATGGGAGGCAGACAAGGGTTTTGTATCCATAGACCTGACTCTTAACTAGCCCAAAGAGCTCACTAACCAAATCTAGGAAACTAAATTTGTTCAGAAAAACCGTATTTGCATTCCGACACACGAAATGTTCCAAGTGGCATTACTCACACTGGCCAGAAGTTGGGGAAAAACCCAAGTTCCTCAAAGGGCAAAGGCTAAATGAACGTTTGGTCTATCCCAGGGAACCAGTCACAGAAAGAAACGAAAGCTGAGCCATGCTACAGTGTGGTGATGATGTGTTTTCTTGTGTGTGTGCATGTGCATGCGTGCGTGCTTGAGTGTGTGTGTGTGTGTGTGTGTGTGTGTGTGTGTGTGTGTGTGTGTAATGCACTAATATGAGTGTGGGGTTCTCAGCCAGAGAAGGCAGAGAAGGATCTTGGGAGTTATCTTCCGTTGCTTTCCCTCTTTACTGTCTGTGACAGGGTCTCTCACTGAACTGGAAACTCGCTGTTTAGGGAACCTGCCTGCCTGTGCTCTGTAATGCTGGGGTTACAGGCATCTCAGCCATGTGGTGCTAGGATGTGAACCCAGGACCTCCTGCCTGCAGAGCAAGTGCTCTTACCCACGGTGCCGTCTCTTAATCCTGTTTTTCGTTCCTTTTGAGTAAGGTCTTACTGTTCCCAGGCTGGCCCTGAGCTTTCGATTCCCCTGCCTCTTGAGGGCTACGATTCCAGGGGAGTGAGCTGTGCCAGCCCGTGCTAAATGCAGAGGAAATTGAAGACACGAATGTTGGTTAACAGCCACGACGTGATTCTGTATGCAGGCACTGTACAGAGTGGGCAAATCCACAGACGGAAGGCAGATTAGCGGTTGCCCAGGGCTGGTGGGAGGAGCCTGGGCTGACTGCTTAGTGAAAGCAGGCTTCCTTCTGGGGTGATGGCAATGTTCTGGAACTACACAGGCCTGCTGGCTGCACTGTCACCGTATGTATGTCACAGAATTGATGACACCCTTTCAAATGATTAATAGTTAACTTTATGTGAATTTTACCTCAAATAAAATATTTTAAAAGCCCAAGACAACTAAGTGCCCTTGCCTTATGAGGCGTCTGCGAGCAGAGACTGCTGAGCGAAGGGCTGAGCCACACCCCCTCTTCTGTGACTGGCCTGTGGTCACCTCGAGATCTGCAGTCTTTGCCATGTGACTTAGTTCAGTCCGTGGGACAAGAGGTCAGAGCGCCTCCTCCCTGAGGGCGGATGAGACCAAAGATGACAATGTGTTGGGAGACTCAGAACTGCCACAGGGAAGGGCTTTGTCCACTGTTTGCCTGAGATGCCCCTGTGCCTTCACCTCAGCCCACCCCGGCAGCCTCTCTGTAGAGTTCTTGAACAAACAGCTTGCTGGATCCTATGCCTGGCTCCTGGGGATCGCTTGGTAGTGCTCGGCCATCATGACTGTTGGCTGGGCCTCCAGAGTCCTTCCAGAGTTCCCACGGTCTTTTATGGCACAGAGGGAATATTGCTTGTTTGTGCATGTCTGTTTTCATGATTGCCTTGCTTGGACATCTGCACACCTAAGAAAATCAAGCTGAGGATGGAATCCTGGCTTTGCTGTCATGAGTAGAGGAAGTGAGAAGATAGCTGGCTAGATCCTCCATTCATCCATCCTCTTAACTGTCCATCTATACATCCACCCATCCATCTATCCTTCTTTCCTTCCTTCCGTCCACCTTCTCATCTATCTGTCCATCCACCCACCCACCTACTCATCTTTCCTTTTGCCCATCCACCTATCCATCTTCTCATCTACCCCCTTATCCATCTATCCATTCATTAATCCATTCATTCATTTTTTCCCTTCCTCTCATTCATACACTCGCCTACCATAAACAATCCATCCACCTATTACACTCCCATTCATCTAATTCATCCATCCATGTATATTTACATATGCATCCATTCTAACACACACACACACACACACACACACACACACACACACACGCACGTGCATGCATGCATACACCATATTTCTGAATGCACAGAAATGCTGTGGTCCAACAACAAATAAGCTAGATGCATTCACTCCCTTCTAGGAACAGAGGGTTTTAGATGTAGGGAAGCAAAGAGAAGTGATGAGATGAGCCATCACATGGGTTGTCTGAAAAGACCGCTCTGATCACAAGGACTCGAACAAGGAGGTCAGAGAGGAGAAACTAAGAGAGGCCACTTCGGTTTCATGGCAGCAGAGTTTAGGGTACAGCAGTGAAACTGTAGGAGGCTCAACTTTAGAGTCAATTAAGATACAAAATAGACAGAAGTCGATGCCTGCCAGGAAGAAGCAAGGTACAGTGTTCAAGGTCATTCCCAGGTTGTGAACATAAGCCATGGTCTCATGGAGGGCCATGTTCAGAGATCCAGAGCAGCTGGAAGATGCCCAGGCTTGGAGGAGGTCCCCAGTCCATTCCAGAAACCCCGCCCATTGTTTGTCTCAGCCACACCTGTGTTGGGAAAGCCTTCCTCAAGTGACCATAGTCCAGACTTCCCTTGCTGGCAGCCAGATGGATGGCGGGGGCAGGGAGAAGGGGAACATGTGCCAGCATGAAACTCATTCACTGGTCATCCCCTAAGCAACATGGGGGCTGATCCAAAAGGGGAACTTGACAGACCAGACCCCTCTCCCAGGGACAAGAACGGGAGAATTCCAAGAGGACAAGGCACATGACAATGGACACAACTAATGTGTCACCACACATGACGGACCATGAGCCAGCCGCTGGGAGGCCCTCCTGCCTCTGGTGTCATGTGGGCACAGTGTCTTTGCCCACCCACAGTAGAGAGCCATAGCGCTCAGTTTCGGGGGTGACTTCCACGCTCAGATACTTGGAAGTCACAGGAACAGTCCTGACTGCTCTTTGGCTTCTGACTATAGTCCTGGGCAAGTCACCAAGCTACCCAGTGTCACAGTTGCCACAGGGGTGACTTACAAAGGGGTGATAGTCATGGTGAAATCAAGTCCACAACCAGCAAATGTTGATTGTCGCTCCTGATAGCAGCCAGAATGGGCAGGAAAAATGACCTCTATTCACAGTCTGTTCTCAGGAGTCATTCAGCATCAACCACAAGCTCTGGTTGGGACTCCGACTCTCCCACCTTCCAGGCTGACCCTGCAGACTATGTAGAACCAGGAGGCTCCAGCAGGGACAGGTGCTCAGGTGACCGGAGGGAGGGGGCACAGCTGTGTCTGCCAGCCTCAGCCCCAGCCTGCCCTGCCGGGCTCCATGCTTGGCTGAGGGACAAGAGGAGGGTCACAAAGGTGAAATGCTCTGTGCCTGCAGGTGGCTGGCCGAGGCCGGTATTCCTGTACGAAGTGGCCTACTTTGTCCAAGCAGCTGATGGCTGCAAGCTATTCCTGGTTGAGGCATACGGCCTCCACGAGGCAGACAATATGACCCTTGAATTCTCACTCACTGGACCTACTAGAGCTTGGAGGAGACAGGAAGTAGGAGCCTCCAAACCCTGGGTGAGCACAAAGCCATCATACAGTGAACACGAAGTCTGAGAAACGGGCACCTGGCCAGGACTCCACAACATCAGGAAAAGCCCCTGGATTAGGTGTCATGAAGATTAAGTCATATTGGTGCAGGTCGAGCGCACCTCAACCCAAAACTACAACATCCCAAAGGCCCGGAAATCTGCAACCGTTTGAGCTCAGACATGAAGACACACACAAGGGGAAAATTCCGCCCTGACCTCCCTTGACACACTGCAATGGGAGGCAGGTGTGCCAACAACACTGTCTGACGCCACCTTCTCACCATGGGGGCGAGACAGGTGAGTTCCACGTTTATGCCCAGATCACATTCTCAACATACCTCATTGTGAATATGCAGATAGTCTAAGAACTGAAAAAAACAAACAAACAAACAAACAAACAAACAAAAAAACAACCTGTGATCCAAGCATTTTGGATGGAGGACAATGAACTTGTGTCACGAAGGACTTCGTGTGCGGTTTCCTATGCACCAGGTTCAGGCAAAGCACCTTCTTGTTCCCGTAAGGTCAGCCCTTTTCACGGGAGGCGTGATTTCCCGTGGTGGACAGGTGAGGAGCTCAGAGAGGTTCTGTTATCTGCTCAGTGTCACACAGATAGGGAGGAATCTGGCTGGGTCCAGATACCAATGTGCCTGAGGCTGAAGCCCTTGTGCCTATCCACTGGCCATGCTGGATTTTTGGGGTGAAGTTCAAGGTGCCTATAGGACCATGGCATGCACTAGACAGGCCACGGTTATTATGGTCTGGGCAAGTCTGCAGAGGTGGCTCTGGGCTCCTTTATGCCTAGTGGCTCCTCTCCTGATTTCCCTGTCTCTCTGTCTTGATGCTTCCTGGCCGGCCTTGTTTTAGGGCACAGAGATAGGGCCTCATCCAAGAAAACCTCAACATCACAGAGGAAGGACGCTGCTCAAAGATTGACCCCTAGTGAGTTGGGTCAGTTGTCACTCAAGACTGTTGTCCCTGCATGAGGAACAGTGGCAGTCCTCTGAGTTCTAAAGGCCATTCCTCAAGAACTCTCCACCCCGAAGCATTTCCCTTGCTGTGCACAGCAAAGCATCACTGCTCCCACTCCCCGCCTTTGCCCACGGCAGGCATTACTAATCGATTGAAGAGCCCTTTCCCCTCTGAGGATCAGTCACATTTACAGAAAGAGTTCGTGGAATGTACAGAGTCAAAAACGCTCTATCACCCTTTTCTGAGAGATGTAGGACCCGGGCATATGGACAGGCTTTGCTTCCCTCCCTCGGGTAAAATCAGATGAAAATTCTATCAAGGAAAGCTTTGAAGGAAACGTACTGAGGGGTGCAGATGAAGGGATATCATGGTGGGCATAAGGTGGGCATTGCATTAGCTCTGCTCCAGTTTTCTCCTCCTCTGGGAGGTGCCTGGAACCCCAGGCTGTCTCAGTGACTAGGGCCTCGGGTGGTAGCAGCCAGCACTTACCTTGGACTTGACGGCCAGGATGATTTTAGGCAGGGCCACGATGAGGCACTTGAGGGCAATGGTGATGTACTTCAGCACAAAGTCCGCGATCCCCACGATCCATAGCAGGTCAAAGAAATCCAGTGTCTCCAGGTTGGGCTTCAGGAATATGAGGCTGGGGGAGTGTTCAGAGAATCAGTTCTTATCAGCTTTCCCTCACGAGGGGACCTCACAAATATCACCGCCAGAAAGCACACCGACCTTGGCGTCCCACCTGCTTCTTCATCTACTACTGACCGGCCCTGTGACCTTAGATGGGACTCTCAATCTCTCCGAGCCTTAGTTCCCTTGAGGATTAAATGACAGTATCAGCCTGGAGCATCATAAAGGTCCCCTCTGTTTGCATTCTGTTGTATGTATTCATGTGTGTCCAGGTGCATATGCGTGTGCAGATGAGCACCTGCATGTATGTGAAGGTCAGAGGTCAACTTCAGGTGTCCCTCAGAAGCCTAGCCATCTTCATTCTTTTTAGCATGAATCTTAAAGGTTCTTATTAATAAAATCAAACCTGAGGCGAGTTATTGGGGTCCATGCTGATAGATCAGAGAGACAGAACAAGCCACAGCTATCTCACCTCGCCGGATCCTCAGTTGGTCTTGTCTCCTCAGACTGGAGGCCTCTGAGTCCTCATCAGGAATGGGTCTCAGCTGAACTGCTGCTCAAAAGCCTGAATGCTTAACCAGCCAAAATCTTCTAGTTTCTGGTCCTCACGCCTTATATATCTTTCTGCTTTCTACCACCACTCCCTGGGATTAAAGGCTGGCTTTCTGGGATTAAAGGTGTGTCACCATGCTTGGCTATTTCCAATGTGGCCTTGAACTCACAGAGATCCAGAGGGATTTCTATCTCTGGAATGCTAGGATTAAAGGTGTGAGTGCCACCATTTTCTAGCCTTTGTATCTAGTGGCTGTCTGTTCTCTGACCCCAGATAAATTTATTAGAGTACACAATATTTTGGGGAACACAATACCACCACAATTCTTTTCCTTTTTGTTGATACAGGATCATTCCCTGGCCTGGAACTCAGCAACCAGGTTAGGCTGGCTGGCTAACGAGCCCCAGGGGGGTGTCCCTGCCTCCACCTCCTCGGTGCTAGGGTTCTGGAAATCAAACATGGGTCCTCGAGTTTTGCCTACTGAGTGCCCCCTCCCCATCCTGCCCCCTCCCCATCTTGTCCCCCTCCCCTTTAGTTTTACGTATCCAAAAGTCTTCATAGAAAGGAGGGAAGAGAGGAGGCATGGAGAGGAAAGTCCTGTGCCCTACGCTAAGGTCCTTCCTCTGTGGATCTCATTAACCCGCCCCCCCCCCCCACCACAAGGGGCTCTGCAGTGAGCATGGCTTAGCTCCACTTCAGAGATGACGGCTGAAGCTTAATGTCACAAGATAACCGACTGTACAAGAACATTCAGAACCAGAGAGACCTGCATTCACATCTAAGCTCGTCAAGTTAACTCAGTGCCATCAGCAAATCGGGGCTCCCTCCTTTCCCCCAGCTTAGCTGCCAGGCCTGGATAATCACAGATGTACTACAGACCCTGCCTTGCCGTGGTGACAGAGGTAACCCTTAGGGCCTGTACTGTCGTCTACCCCCATTCTTCAGATAAGGAAACTGAGGCACATGGTTGAGTCATGCAACTGACAAGTGTCTGAACACAGTTAAAAGATGACCCATGGTGAACAATGCCTTGGGGAACCGTGAGAGAGGCTCCAGGAAAAAAAGGCAGAGGGCCTTTTACCTCAGGTGTATTTTGTTCCCTGCATTGTTCTTGGATGTGATTTTGTGCCTTTTGGGACAAACATTTACATTCAATTGATGGGACGTTTATTCTTGTTGGATGTCAGAACACAGCTATAGAACCCAATCCAGGGAAAGGATGTGCTGAGTGCTGTCCACAGTGTGCCCTGAATCTCGATATGGCCCTCTGCCTGGCTTTCATGCTTCCCTAGACATAGCCTACAATATGTGCAAGACAATTGTGTTTAAATAGTCTGTCCTGAGAAAGTTCTGGGAAAGGGCTGCTCTGTTGATATTTAGCAAGTGCTCACTGGTGTTTATTTACATGTTTTTCTGGACTCAGACAACCTTCCTTGGATCATTGCTTTCTTTGTTACATTCCTATATAAAAGTACATTGTAACAGACGTAAGGCTGTCTACAGCATTAGACTTAGTCTGCCCCATTATTTCAGGACCTCAGATCCCAGGTCCAGCAGATGAGATCTGCATAGGTCGACGACAGCAAGGGACAGAGGTAGATGTGCAGCCAGGCCACCTGGCTGCAAGGAATGCTGTCCATGAATCCGTGCCACACACTGGAGCTACTCAGGGTGCAAACCCGTGGCACCTGTGCATGACCAGACACGATGTCGGCCATTGCATCTGTCTGTGCCAGGCGGGTCACAATTCCATTTGCCTGTATGTGATCCTATAAGCTGCAAATCTATTGCACCCGTGATTAGGAAGGACGCAAACCCAGTTCACCTGCTCAGGAGCGGGCACGTTGTAAATCCATTTCACCTGTTCACAGTCAAGGACATTGCAGACACAATGTGCTGTCTAGGACTCTGCATTGCGAATTTCTCGCTCGGTTGCTCTGCTTGTCTCACGGCAGGCAGACAAGAGATAGTTTCCAAACTGGTCCCGGTCCATGGCCCACACGTTGGCTCTGCGCTCCAACATCCCATTCACAATTTTAACAGCAGTAAAAACATCTTGGCTCCTTCTGCCATTCCAACCCTGCGCTATTTACTTGGTTCAGCTCAACTCATCCCATCTTCCCCGAAGGTTCTAGGGGGACGGAGCAGGTGTAAAGCGTATCCCATCTGAGCTGAGGGTGCCTCGGCACAGAGAGGTGGAGTCACCTGCTCATGCTGCCTCAGCCAGTGTATGGCACTAGGATCGGAGCCAGGCTGGTGGGCACTGGCTTCTCTCCGCTCTTCTTGCTGGGCTAGAGGCTCTGAGCAAGGGGCCAGCAAGGCTCCTACCTGCTTCCTCCATCACTGGGAAACTCATAGTGAACACAGAGAGAGATGTTTTCCAAATCCCTGGGAAACCTAAGGAAGGGCAGAAAGGGGTGTGGACTAAGGCCCGTACACTAGCACCCTGAGAACCCAGGGGTGTGGAATAAGGCCCATACTCTAGCACCCTGAGAACCCGGGGGTGTGGAGTAAGGCCCGCACTCTAGCACCCTGAGAGTCCACACTGGTAGCTCCTCATGCTGACTTCAGTACCCTTCCACAATCACAGCTCTGTCTCTGTGGGACTTCTCGGTCCAGCTTCAGTGGCCGTTCCTGGCCTCCAGGGACAAGTCTGAGGCACTGACCTCACTGGCTGATGTCTACCTCAGGTAGACCTTGCTACTAAGACATGGTCTTCCTATGTGGCTCAGGCTGGCTTTGAACTTACCATCATCCTGACCTTTGGCTTCAGTCACCCTAGTTTGGGGATGACAGGTATGTGCCCCCCTCTGTCTGGATGGCTCTTCTTTGCTTTTGGTGGTGGTAGTGGTGGTGGCAGTGGTGGGTGGGGTAGCAATACAAAAGTGTTTCCCCAAGACCAAACCCCAAGTTCACTCATCTCTAAAACTGTCTTTGCTCGTTAATGCATTTCCTGTTACTTGATTACAAGTTTGCCCTTTGGGCACCACCAAGAACAGCAGTGATTACATATAAAATATTAGGGGGAGGAAGAGGGATATTGGTATTTTTCTGCTATTATCTTGAAGATTTGTTTATGCGTATGTATGGGCGCCCCCGCATGAGTTCATGTGCAATCCCTGCCTGCAGGTGCTCCCAGAGGCCACAGAGCATCTGTGATCTAGATCTCCCGGAACTAGAGCTGCAGTCTGCCTGCTGTGCATGCTGGGGACTGAACCTGGGTCCTCTACAGGGGCAGGAAGCTCTAACCATTGGGCCAGCTCACAAGCCCCTATTTTTATGTTTTGAGTGACTTGCTATGTAGGCCAGGCTGAGAGTTCAAGGTCATCCCCAGCTACATCTTGAGATCCTGTCGCAAAAACGAAGTGCCCGGCCTCAGGGACTCCATTACAGTACCAGGAAACAAAAGGCTTTGTGGCTGCGGGAACCACTCATATACAACTGGAGAGTGATGGCACCAGAGCGGACAAGGTCTTGGCCCTGTGTCTTTTCTGTTGCCCTCCCTGCTGGCCTCCTGTGCTGACAGTTTGGCTCTGCCCTGGTCTGATGGAGGCATTGAGTCTGCTTCCGAGAACATGGTGGTGGCTAGAAAACAGCATGAGTGGGAAACCGGTCCCAGCTGCCTGGGAACCCCACCTCCTCTGCGTTTCAGCAGGACCTTAGCATTCAGGACCATGGTGATGCCTAGAAGATGGCTTGAGTGGGAAACCGGTCCCAGCTGCCGGGAACCCCCACCTCCTCTGCCCTTCAGTAGGACCTTAGCATTCAGGACCACAGACCCTGGACTACGGACCATGGACCACGGGACCATGCAGGGTGTGACTGTGCTGATGCTCAGACGGACCCCCAAGACTGCTCTGAAGCGCCCCTCCCCATTTCTGCTGCAGGCATGTTTTCACAGCGAGGGGACCGTGATCCCCAAGTCGAGGGCCCACCTTGAGTTTGCACCCTGTCCGGAGTCTAACCTTCCCCCTCCCCCCAACAGGAACCCTTCTGACCGTCATCCTGCCGTGAGAACATTCTGGTGAGATTCTCCTAACCTAAGATTTCCACTTTTCCTACGACGACGAAGCGATAGTCACTTCGCCCACGGCTCCGCTCTTTATCCTTAACAAACTGTTGCTGTCAAAACATCCACCCCCTCAGGAAGAGATGCTGGGACATATGGATTTTTTTTTCCCCAATTGTAGTAAAACGGGAGTAATAGGAAATCTCCTCCCCCGATCAGTTGTGTGAGATTTCACACAAGCACGTTCACACTGTGGACAGCTCTCACTTCCACCGGGGTCTCCTCTCACCAAAGCCCGGAACCTATTACACAATAAACCATCACTGCCTCTCCCCCAGTTCTGCCAGCCTCCTCTCCTCTCCTCCCCACCTCCCCTCCTCTTCCCTCCCCTTCCCACCTCCCTCTCTTCTTCTTTGAGACAAGGTTGTTCACTCTGTGGCCCACACTAGTTTCCAACGTCCTCCTGCCTCAGCTTCCTTGTATATCAAAATAATATTTTGGATATACAGTCATCCCTAGGTGCCCGTGAAGGATTTGTTCCAGGACGCCCCAGAGATGCCTGAATCTAAGGACTGTTGTCTACGATTTGCAAACAATCTCACACACCCCCACCAGCCAGATTTTAGAGGGCTCTTAATACCCAATGCTATGTAAATGTTATGTAAATGTCATGTACATGCCATGTAAACAGTGGTCCTGCTGTATGGTTCAAGGAGTAGCAGCAGCCAGGACAGAGCCTGCATGCCATTCAGTCCAGACTTGACCATTTCCCGAGTACTTTGTATCTGCTCCATGGGTGCAGAACCCACAGCTATGAAAAGGCTGATAGTTCAATGAAATTATTACTAGAATTAATTCCATGGGGTCTGATTCGTCTCCTTCCTGTGACAACTGAAAATGTAAAGTTGAATATCCACTGGTGTCCTCTCTCTCTCTGTGTGTGTGTGTGTGTGTGTGTGTGTGTGTGTGTGTGTGTGTCAGCGGAGGAATTTGAGGCTGGTATCCTTGTTCACTTTCGGCACTCAGCTGTGCACCCCCAAGCCTGGAGATCCCCCCTTCTCACCTGCTGTAGAGTTGCTGGGAGCTGAAGGTGTAAAGGACATACAGCGTGTTCCCCGCCAGGAAGGCCAGAATCCACAAGATGACCAGGACCGATCTCTTCTCCTGTGTACAGAGTGAAAGAACCGTGGGGGAGGCTGTGAGGCCAGTGGTGCGTGGAGTGGAACTTTCTAGAATGTTCTGGGATGAGCGCGGAAACATCACTGTCTCCAAAGGAAGCAGAGCTGATGGTGAGGGAAGGCTGCGGGTGTCCTTCTAGCTCACTGGGACTCAGTAGCCACACGGAAGGTGACAGGGAGGGGGAATCTCTGCCGGGAGAACCATCTAGAAAGGTCAGCGCTTACATTCACAGCTGACTCTGGAGTGACATGGGCTGGCTGTCTACCCTTAGCTTGCACTTGACACACACACACACCCCATTGGCTCCATCCCACCTGAGCTGCTCAACCCTGGATAAGCTGCTTAAATAGATCCACAGCAGCAACTACCTCCCAGGTTCCTAAGAATGAGTGCACACACACACACACACACACACACACACACACTATTAGAGTGCCTGGCATGAGTGTCCATCGTTGTTAAGAACTGGGCACAAACTTTGGGCATGGTGCCACACGCCTGCATCCCAGCAGCACTCAGAGGTAGCAGAGACGGGAGGATCAGAAGTCTGAGGTCAGCCTCTGCAGCATATCAAGTCTGAGGCCACCCTGGGCTGTGTGAGATGCTGTCTCAGAACAAGCAAATCGGGGCCAGTGAGATGGCTTTGCAGGCACAAGAGCTTGCGGTCAGGCCTGGGGTCTTGAGTTCAATCCCCAGGCCCAACATAGTGGAAGGAGAGAACCAACTCCTGAAAGGTGCCCTCTGACCTCCATGCGTGTGCTGTGACATGTACCCAATAAGTATGTTAGTAAAAATGAAAACTAATAACAAAGCAGTTAAGAAACTTGCTCAAAGGCATCAATGCCTTCGAGATGAAGGTATGGCTAACAGTTAGGTCCTGAAAGCTGGGAGTGGTAGCCACGCCTTTAATCCCAGCACAGAGATGCAGGCAGAGCTCTGAGAGTTTGAGGCTAGCCTGGTCTACATAGTGATACCCTGTCTCTCACATACACAAAGGCTCCTTTGTTTGCGCCCAGCAGCTCCTGGGCCTGACAGCAATCCCAGAACATGTCCAGAATCTGCAGAGAAGGGCATGTTCCTGTCCCAGTGCCCTGGGGGGGGAGGAGGGCAGATCCCTGTGCTGCTGGCCCTCCAAAGCCTGTCTCTTCCTGGCCCAGGGTGTCTGCTCTGCTGGAAGAGATGAGATCATAGCTTTCCCACTGACCCTTCCTTGCGGTTTCAGTAAATGCTCCTCCATACATACTGTCTCAGACCTGACCCAGAATCCGGTGCTCTGCTGCAGTGTACATTTCCAGCGAAAGAGCAGACAGACCGATCTCAACTCTCCCATTATTCCAGGAGTCAAGGTTAATGACTGAGGGAGCACCTTTAGGGGCTGGGCTCAGGAAAGTGCACCCTGCACCAGCATGAGTTTGAGTCCCCAGCACCTAGGGAAGAAGCCAGGTGTGGTGGTACCTGTAGCTGCATTGGGGAGGCTGAGACAGCAGCGTCCCTGGAGCTCACTGGCAGCCAGCCTTGGCCAATCAGTGAGAGACCCTGTCTCCAGGGATAAGATGGACAGGAATGGAGGAAGACCGCGCACAGTGCACAGAGGCTGATCTCTGGCCTCCACACCCAGGCACATAGGCACGCACTTGCACGCACATTCCCAGAAACCACCACCTCCAACCAACAGACAGCTCTTGTCAGTGAGGTTTACTCACTCGGCAGTCTCTTCTCCTCGCTAATAAATGGCAGGTCCCAGCTTAGTTTAGGAAGGCCCATAAAGGCAGGAAGCGAAGGACCAAGAGAGGCCAGATGCCTAAGCTTAAGGCCAGTCATTGTGGCCCTGTTCACAGAAAAAATGCATGTACAGTGTGTAATCCTGGCACTCAGGCTGAGGAAGGAGGGTTGCAAGTTCAAAGCCAGCCTGAACTACGCAGGGTTAGAGGCCAGTCTGGGCTGCATGGTGAGACTAGGTCTCCTCCACACCCTCTCAAAACAAAATATGCATGTACAGACATAATGTCATCTGTGTATTCATGGACCTTAAGCATCCCAGGAGGCTCCTCCATGGATCTAGGTATCCTCTTGGCCCTTAACACCTAAGCCCAGGCGCCATGGTGAGGACACTGTGTTGGCACAGGCCCAATCCCCAGTGTCCCCCTCTATGGGGGTGGGTCACTCTGTAGTTTTCTTACCAGAAGGGTTTGCATGAAGATGAGACAGAGGGGGTCAAGCCCTGGATCTCACATGCAAAGGGGACCTGGGATGCATCCATGCTTTGGGCAGAATACAGGGGCCATCACAGGGCCCACCTGCTCAGAAAGCAGTTTTGCAAAACAGATCGATTTAGAATTTCCTCGAGGCCAGGCACAACCCCTTCCACGCTTTATCTTAGTTAATCACCTCGATGGGTCTGAGTTGGTAGGGTGCCTTGTCTTAAGACGGGGTGATGGTCTGATGTACCCATTGCACGTTGAAAATCATCAATGACAATACTTGGGACGCACCCAGCCTGCCGAACAGCCCTGTTTAGTAGTCCAGCACACTGTAGCCTGCTGGCTGTCAGCCCTCTGGGCTGCCTGGGAGCGAGCCTGGAACTCCCGGCCTTCATGTCTTCCCAGTTCACCCTCCTGGGCCCTGGGACTAACGGTGCAGCCACCGAGACCAGCTCAAGTCAGAAGAATGTGTTGTTTTGCCACTGTCGTAGAGATGAGCTCGTAACTCGGGGCCTCCGAAGTCAGGGAGCAATGGAACCCCTTTTCTAGAGAGGAGCCTGTGGATTACAGCTCAAAGGCACCTACTGTGGGCCTGACAGTGGGTAGAATTAATTAATTAATTAATTAATTAATTAATTATTTTTGTTTGTTTTGTTTTTCGAGACAGGGTTTCTCTGTGCAGTTTTGGTGCCTGTCCTGGATCTTGCGCTGTAGCCCAGGCTGGCCTCGAACTCACAGAGATCCGCCTGGCTCTGCCTCCCGAGTGCTGGGATTAAAGGCGTGCGCCACCACCGCCCCGTCTTGAATTATTGTTTTGTTTTGTCTTCTTAAATTGTGTGCAGATGAGAAAAGACATATAGATTTGTAACTACAGGTGCACATAGGCCACAGCTTGCACGCGGAGGCGGGGGTCAGAGGACAACCCTGGGTGTAGGTCTTCACCTTCCACCTTGTTTGCTACGACTCTGACCTTGGCCTAGACCGCCCTGTGTCAGATCTCAAGTCTGCAGAGCTGTGAGATGGAAATCCATCACTCTGGCAGCCGCGCGGGGGGACTCACCTTCAACGACACCTGCTCCCGGAGGGTGGAGTTCGCATAGGCGAAGGTACTGGCCATCCCGATGCACACAGCGATGCCTGTGGGAAGCACAGGGTGACACGGGGGACGTGCTGGCTTCCACCCCCTCAGACCTCTCCAGCCTAGCCCCGAGACCCTGACCAATGCTGGAAAACGTCATCCAACATGTCCCTGGAGTTGGCAAGCTAAGGACTGAGGGGAGGAAGACCGACTTCCAGGGATTAGGCTACGAGCCACATCTGCAAGAAGGCTGAGCCGCTCTCGTCTGGGGAGAGGGTGGAGAGCGGCCAGAGAGAGAGACCAGAGTTCAAATCCCGGCTCTGCCACTTCTGCTGTGTGAGTGCAGGCAGGTCACTGGCCCTCTCTGAGCCCCAGTTCCCTCATCTGTGTGATGGACGGACAGACAGCTCACAGCACCCAGCTCACAGAGGGGCAGTGCACACAGGTAACCTCCAGCAGTGACTCTGTGGGATGCATAACCCTGTCAACTCTAGAACAAACCTGGAGTTATCTGTAATACACACACAGGAGGGAGGCCACGGGGAAACAGAACAATGCTAAGGGAGGTGAAACTCTCCACCGTCAGGCAGAAGGGAGAACGGGACTGAACCCACAACTCATGTAAACACCACGGTCCGCCAGTCTGCAGCCTGGGCTTGCTCCTGGGGAATGACTTGAAGGACCTTCAAACCCTGCTGCGCTACTTTGGACGGGGCTAAGACAGGACTGGCTTAGGACTGTTTTGTTAGAGTTAGGTGTTCTCTAGGATTCTTAGATGGACCGAACAGAAGTGTTTCTCCGCATTAGAAACAGGGAAGGGTGCTGACTCTGGTCCCCCGCCCTCTCTTCTTCTTTAAATACCTTCCTTTTGGATTAGACAATAAGCAGGGATGGAGTCGGCTCAGCGGGTAAAGGGGCTTGCTGCCAAGCCTGACAACTTGAGTTCAATCCCCAGGACCCACAGTGTAGAAAGACAGAACCGAGTCCTGAAAAACGCCCTCCGGCCTCCAAACCGGTGCCACTGTACATATTTCTGGGCACATGTACACACACACATTAAATAAACAAATGTAAATTAAAGACAACTATACAGTCCACTGACGCTGGGTACCGGGGTGCACACCTGCCGTACCTACGACCTCAGCACCCAGGACACTGCGGCAGGGGACACCAGCTTTGGTCTCCGCCGAGCTACAGAGGAACCTTGTCTCAAACAACTGCACGCAGGAATCACACAGCTGCAAGACCAGGTATGGCGGCACATGTCTGTTCTGGGGAGGCAGAGGCAGGAGGATCTCCGAGAGTTCAAGGGGAGCCTCAGCGACAAACTTAACAGTTCTAGTGAAGGCGCAAAGCTACACAGAGAAACCTGTCTCGAAAAACAAAAAAAAAAAAAAAAAAAAAAGAAAGAAAGGAGATAGAAAGACGAAGATTTGAGAGAAGAGCAGAAGAAATGATATGGGATCAGAAAGAAGAGACAAGTGAAGAAAGCCCGGAAGGAAAGAAAGAAACAATGGATGGCCTCATCTTGAGATTTTCTTTTCTGTTGTTTTGGTTATTATTATTATTATTATTATTATTATTATTATTATTGTTATGTGTGAGCGCCTGAATGCAGGCTCACACGTGCATGTGTGGGGGTCAGGACAACCTTCAGGAGTTCTCTTCTTCCACCCTGGGTTCTGGGGATCGAACTCAGCAAATCAGGTGTGCAAGACACGCACCTTCGCCCATTAAGCCACCTTGCCGGCCCCAGACATTGTCTTGTATGGGAAGAAGTAACCGAGTCACAGTCTGGAAGTACTGCAGGGCAGAGTAGCACCATCAACACGCCAGAGACCATCATGAAATGATGAGTTATGGGCTAGGTACTTGGTTAAGTACTACACAAGTCCCCATCCCACTGAGTACCTGCTACGTGCCAGGCTCTGTCAGGGATGTGTGTGTGTGTGTGTGTGTGTGTGTGTGTGTGTGTGTGTGTGTGTATGTGAGAGAGAGAGAGAGAGAGAGAAGAGAGAGAGAGAGAGAGAGAGAGATGGTCAGAACACAACCTGTAGGAGTGGGTTCTCTCCATGGGTCTGGAGGACTGAACTCAGGTCATCAGTTTTGGTGCCAAGTGCCTTTGCTTGCTGAGCCATCTTGCTGACTCTGGTTATTTGGATGTGTTGTGGCAATGAACACTTTACTCACTGGAGCCATCCCCAGCCCTTCCCTGAATGTCCCGTGTGTAAGTGGTTGAATCTACAGACAGAATTGGGGACTGAGAGGAACAGTTGTCTATACCTAACCCCGAGAGACACGTGGACCTGAGGCAGAGAGTTAAATAACGTGCCCAATGTCCTACAGCAACGACAGGCTGGAGCTCTGGTTCCGACCCCGAAGCCTGAGCTCTTAGTTAGGACACGCTGCTCTTCCCATCCGACTGAGATACTGGCTAAAGAGGTTTCTATTTCAACCCCACTGGACAGAGGAGAAAGCTGAGGGTCAGAGAGGTCACCTGCTCAAGATCATACAATCGGGCTGGCATTTGAACCCAGGTCTGACTCAGAACTCCATGTATGCATTCAAGCCGAGTGCACCATGGTTCCTCTACTGTCTGCCTGGTCCTGGCCCTGGGCACGCCCAGCCGTTCCCTGGAGTGCAGGGCCCGCCCACTGGGACTCACCGAGCTTGTGCTGGAAGCACAGTTTGGCCAGCAGGATGAGGATAAAGGGTAGTCCTTTCTGCAGCCAGCAGATCACAGCCTTCAGCTCGGACAGTGCGGGCGCTGGAGTCCCGGGCTGCTCGTCCACCCCTTCCTCGGAGTGCCCACGGTGGTCCCCACCCACGTGCTGCAGCAGGGAGCCCCCGCGGTGGGCAGCATGGTGGAAGTGGTGGTGGGATTGGCGATGGTGGTAGGTGCTGCCTTCGGTGCTGCGGCCACCGGCCTCGTCCCTGGTGGCTGGCATCGGGATGAACACGTCCCCGCCACCTCCTGTGGAGCCCAGGACCAGGCCTGCTGGGAAGGGGTTGGCAGGCAGGCCACCTGCCAGGCCTGAGAAAAGCGCGGGAGGGGAGGCCGCCTCTGCCTTCAGGCTCTCAAACACACCACCTTCATCCACGCTGGCCTCGGGGCTGAGCGCCTGGCTGCGGCTTCTGCAGGATGGGATAGCAAAGCCCATGTCAGACCTGGCCCCAAGCTCACGCTGCAGTTTAATCCCTGTGCCGGGAAGGTGTAGACTTAACCCCGCTATGGTGTCTGGAGGGGAGTGGGGGTCTGCACAATTAGAACTGGATGAGGTCATCACGTATAACCCCCAGGATTGAATCCTGGGAGCTTTATGGGAAGAGGGAGTGAACCAGAAAGAACCGGATGGCCAGATGCATCCCGAACAAGAGGTGAGACACACCTCTCTTTATAACTTCACCCAGCCTGGAGTGGTCTGTTTTGGCCACAGAAAAACAGATATGAGACAGAGAACCGGCAATCCCTCGTGGGATTGTGAGCTCAAAGTACCAATGATGTGACCAGCCCAACTGTTATCTCCCCTCAAAATGTTGGGTGTGGTCCTGAGCCCTCAACCCCAGAATGTGACCTTATTTAGGGGCAGGGTCTTTAAACAGTGGACCCCAATCCTTTAGTATGGCAGATGTCCCTGTGCGGAGAGATCAGGACAGACACCCAGCAGGTTGGGAGGAAAGACTTCAGAAAGTGGACCTTGCACCTTGCAGCCTCCAGCACCACAAGATGGCCAGTCCCTGTGGGTGAAGTCACCAGTGGCACCAACTCTAAGAGGCTTGCGATCCCAGCACTTGGGGGCATGAGATAGGAGGATCCTTCAAGATCAGGCTGGGCAACTTAGTGAGACCCTATCTTGAGAAAGTGGGAAGGCGGCGGCAGCAGTGGCAGGGGATTGTTGCTCAGTGGTAAGGCTCAGGGTCCAGTGTGCTTCATTGACCGACTCATCAGCTCCTCCCACTAGCCTATGTTAGGTATACACAATATCCCCATTTCGCAGATCAACCAACAGAGACACTTGGTCAGAGGTGAATGGCTGGTGAGGGACAGTTTGGTCCCGACTCAAGAACTTACATGTATGCATCTATCTTTGAGGCCGGGTCTTCATCTATCTCAAGCTGGACTCAAGCTTGCTGTGTAGCTGAGGCTGGCTTTGAACCCCCAATTCTCCTGTTTCTACCTCCCAAGGGCTGGGATTAAGGATGTGTGCTACCACATCAGGTTTTATGTAGTACTGGGGACTGACAGGGCTTCCTGAGTGAGGCGAGCACTGTACCTTCTGAGCCACATCCCAGCACCTGGCTTACTTCCTCAAGCACCTTGTTTCCCCCAAAAGCTGCTTTTGGACTTGACCTTGTACCATCCTGTCTCTACTGATCATATATATATATATATTTGACTATTTCACTATCACACTAAAAGCCCTCTAAGGAGCTCCCAGTCTATATTTCCAGAAGACTCTGCTAAGTTCTAGAGGCAGGTACCAAGAGCATTCCCATTTTACAGACAGAAACTGAGGTTCCAGATGAGCACCCTAAACTCCAATGTCACACTGGACTTCTCACCTCTCAAGGGTCCCCAGCTTCAGGTAGCTGTGGTCACTACGCTGTCCCCTAGCCCTGCCTCACTGAATCTAGGTTACCTCATCCTGCCTCTATCAGACGCCAGCTGACACATCTCCTCAATGGGAGGGCAGTGGCCAACTCTCTCTAAACCCAGGGACTGCCTACAGGGGACAGATCTCAGTGGTTAGTTTATTGCCCACCTTTCCCAACACCCTCAATCCTGGTTGTGTGCTGTGCCACTGTGGGGATCCCAGGACAAATGCAGGTGGCTTGGACCCATCAAAGAATGCGTCAAAATCTTTGGGAGTGGGCCCTGTACCTTGACTTCTCAAATCCCTTGGAGATTCCAGCATGCAGGGACAGGGACAAATGTGACTGCTTACTCCCTGTTGTATATCTGCCAGAAAGCACAATGCAGATTGTACAAAGCATGCTCAACCAGTGTTGTTTGAAAGAGTGAGTGAGAGTCAGAGCTAGTTCGAGGACAGCCAAAGCCACCTAAAGAAACCCCGTCTTCAGAAGAGAAAAAAAAAAAAAACAAAAAAAAACAAACAAAAAAAAAAACGTTTAAAGCATTTGCCTGAGCCTGGTATTTATAAAACTCATTTGACCACAGAATCCTTTTTTATCCCTGGAAAACCTATTAATGTTACACAGGACACCGAGACACACGGCCAGGGACCGGTTGGTCGGGAGAAGTCTCAGGGTCGTTTCCTTCACAAGCTGGACTTCATGGTACATCGTCCTAAACCTGGGACAGCTTGAAGATGGCTACCAAATCACTCTCCCCACCGGGCCCCCTCCCTGGTGGTTCCAAAGCCTGGGAACCGTGTGGCCCTCCTCCCCGGGGCTCTGGATAAAAATACTTACGATATTAGTGGCAACAGCAACAGGCACCACGGTTGTGTGTCTCGAAGGACTTGAGCTTTCTCTGCATTTCAAGGGCTTGGCTCAGAAAGCGTGCATTTTGTCAGGTGCCCAGGCCGCTGTAGATGACCCTACCATCCCAGGGGACTCTAGAAAGCCTCCCCCAATCCCTGAGCTCACTCGAGTTCCTGATGCTCCAGGGAACTTCAGTACACCTCGGGAAAGCTCAACCCACCAAAGCCTTTTTTTTTTTTTTTCCAGTCTGCCTCCCTCCCCTCGGCCCCTCTCCTGTATCCAGTTGGGATTGTAGCCAAAATGGGAAAGAATATTCCTTGGGGGGAGGGGGTTGGAACTGCACTTCCAACTTAACCACTTAAGAGCACCACCTTAGGGAGCCAAGAGAGCCAGGGACCGGGTCCACTTGAATTGGAGAAGGTGAACTACGGCGTCTCAAAGGGGCCAATGAGATGGCTCCACAGGTAAAGGTGACTACGGACAACTCTTGACAACCTGAGTTTGATACCTGGGACTCACACATGGTGGAGAGAGAGAACTGACTCCCACAAGCTGCTGACCTACACGCATGCCATGACACCGGCACCCCACCCAAATAAATAAGTCGTGTAATTAAAAGTTGAAGCGCAAATTTGGATGGGAACCAATGGACCACAGGTCTAATCTTAGCCCTGCCATTTCCTGGCTGTGTGACTTTCACTAAAGGACTTGTCCTCTCTGAACTTTAGTCTTTCATCTTCAGGCTGCTCTAACAGTGGCACCTTAATGCCCGGTGGACAGTAGCTTTTCGGCCATGGCTTCTGCCCCCAAAGATGTCTGGGTTCACTTGAGAGCAAAGCTGTCCTCAGCTCCGAAGATTCCATAAGCAAGCTAACGGTTAAGATAGACGCTGCGTCTGTGTGTCCTTGTGTTTGTGAAGACACAGTCCTTCATCCGTCAGCAACTGTGACATTAATCACCTTTCTATGGCTGGAGAAACTGAGACCTGGAGGTGCTGCTTCCTGCTAAAGATGCCACCGCTGGTATCTGCGTCTGTGACACAGAGTACCCGAGACTGGGGAAAGGTGTGGCTGCTCCCGTCCTGAAATCAGGACAGCTGCACCCAATCCACACAAGATTGGGGCTCACGGAGGGAAACGCGGGGAGGTCATCAGACCCCAACCCACTTGCCTGCCTCCTGTGCCCCCACAGCTGCATGTGGTCCTGGAAGGAGCTGGCATGTATATCTATGGGTGCTGGAAGGTCCCCTGAAGGGAGGATGCTGGGGTAGCAGCTTCTGTGATCCCCACCCTTGCTGGGCTGGGCTTTTTGGTATTTGTAGCTGCCTTGGAATCACTCAAGGTCCCCAGAAAGTGGCCCCAATAAACTCACTGGTTCACAGAACAAGGAGCCAGCCATCTAGGAAGCTGGCGGCAGTTCTCGGCAGGTACAGATCCGCCAGCTCCCTGACCTTGGACTTCTCAGCCTTCTTCACGCTGGTGAAAGTTAGATGCAACTTGTGAGGCAAGAGGCAGGCCGGCCCCTGTGCTTTGTAGCAGCTAACAGAGGCCAGGCGTCTCTATGTATGAAAACCCAGCAGGAACGATCACTCATCTGAGCCGCAACGATCCGTGTGGATCCATCTTGCGGGGTTTGAGAACTGTCCTAAGACAATAGCAGCTACTCTGTGTCAGTCGCCACTGCAAGGTGTCCTCTCTGCTGTGGTTTAGGTCGAAGGAGAAAGTCCCCTGAGGGACTGTAAAGGCAGGAGTCATGGGGTGTGTGGCGGTGGGCCTTTAAGAGGTGGAGCCTAAGGCTGGAGAGATGGCTCAGAGGTTAAGAGCACTGGCTGTTCTTCCAGAGGTCCTGAGTTCAATTCCCAGCAACCACATGGTGGCTCACAACCATCTGTAATGAGATCTGGTGCCCTCTTCTGGCCTGCAAGCAGAACACTGTATACATAATAAATAAATAAATCTTTAAAAAAAAAAAAAAAAAAAGAGGTGGAGCCTAGTAGGATCCTTGACCTTTAGATCCTTGACCTGTGCACTGCATGAGGAGGAGCAAAGTCTGAGTAGAGCACAGCTCTCCATTGTATTTCTTCAGGCAGGGTCTCTCACTGAACCCAGAGCAAGCTGACTCCCACTCGTCTAGACAGGTAAGCTGCCCAGAGATTCCCTGTCTCTGCCTCCCAGGTACTGGGATTCCAGGTGACTGCTAAGCCTACCCGTCTTTACGTGGGATCTAGGAATCTAAACACTGGTCCTCAGGCTTGCCGGACCAACACTTGATCCTCCAAGGATTCCACCCGGTCCTCTCAGCCATGCTTGAGAAGTCAATCACTCCCACCGACCCATGCCGCCACCACTGCCATCCGTGATACTGGGGTGATGAGGTCAAAGGTGGCCACGGAGCCAGGCTTTCCATGCGTTCTCTCAGCCTCCAAGACCGTGAGCCACAGAAACCCCTTTTTTTTCCCCTCTCTCTTTATCAAGTCATCTGCCTGGGGTGTGTTCTTAGAGGAATGCAAAGCCGCCAAATAATCTGCAAAGCCATTTTCCCTTGGGTCTGTTTTATATCTCCGATAACAGATACTGAGAAGCAAGTATTGTTCATTACACCATCCAGAGCCTAGGGGCCCCACATGGGAGGAAGTTGGAGTTGGGGGACACTCTTACCTTTCAGGTGGGATATTGTCCGTGTTGCTACTGTGGCGCCTCTGCATTTTCCTTAGCACCTGAAAGCCGACACACATGTGAGCCACGTCCCCTGACACACCCCTTACCTGTTGCCATGGTAACCGTAAATAAGTCTCACTCTTCTGCTACATGGCTAGGGCTCTCTGACAACTTCCAAACCACATTTCTATCACTTCTGCCACGCCATCCTGGGTGTTACATCCCACAGGAGAGCGTTATTACCCCATCTCACGGGGAGGCGACTGGAGTCACAGGTGGAGCTGCTTCTTATGCAAAAGGGGGAAAATGACTAATGGGGCTGCCGACAGCCGCTAGACGGGGTGCGGTGAGCAGCAGACACCATCCTTTTTAACTTGCTGTGTGGCCTCAGACTAATCAGTAAACCTCTCTGTGGCCTCCCACTCCCCATCGGTCCCACGGGAGGGAATGGAACGGTCAGCCTGGAAGTCTCCTTCCCTCTCACACATTTAGTGGGTGAAGGGGTGACTTCCCACGGAGACACATCACCTGGTGCGCCGCAAGGAGCCACATGGACTTCAGAACTCCATGTTGACGAAATGGGCCGTGGACATTCAGGGTTCCTGATGCGACCTGGTCACGGGATCCCGGAGAGAGCAAGGCAGGGGCTCCTCTTCCTCTTCAGAGGGAAGTGCAAGGCAGGGGTTCCTCCAAGGCATCAGACCTTGGATGGCACAAAGGACTTGGGTGAGCAGGCTATAGGATGACTTGAGTCGTCTAATAAATTGGGGGGTGCAACTGGTAACTATAGCAGGTGACCCCACTTGCCCGCTAGTTCTGGCAGACTCTTAGTCTCTGAGGCACTTACAGCGGGTTACGGCTTTGATAGATTTGTCATCCTAGCAAACTATGGACCCTGGGGGTTGGAGCCACAGCTCTGTTGATGAAGTGCTTGCCGCACATGCTTGAGGACCTCGGTCTGATCCCCAGCACCTCGGTAAGTAGCCAGGCATGGTGGTGTACCGTTGCAATCCCGGCACTGGGGAGGTAAAACTCGGAGGGTTCCTGGGACCCCCCAGGACCAGTCCTTCTAACTGATGAGCCCTAGGTCCCAGTGAGAAATCCTACCTCAGTAATAATAATAATAACAGTCAATAATAATAATAATAAAAAGTAGCCAGTTCCTAAGGAATGATACCATATGCACATCCACACACCTCTGCAATCCTGCACACGAGCATCCATACACCCCTGCATGTGTGTATACACACGCATGCACGCACGCACGCACGCACGCGCGCGCGCACGCACACACACTGACAGGAAGAAAAAGGAAATCATGAATCCTGATTGGGGAATACAGAAAATGATTTTAGAACTTCCCCTGGCTTCCCAGTAAAACCCAAGCTGTCGGAAGGTTCCAGGTTGTTCCTGAAGCACCATCACTGTTCACCAATGCTGTGACTCATCTCCAGTCACTCTAAAGCTAGCCTTTCCCTGGCTCCAGGCCTTCATACTTGCTCCTCCTCCCTTGGAATGCTTTCCCAGCTCAGGGTTACACAGCTAACGTCTTCAGTACGAACGGTACCTCCTTCCAGAGGTCTTCTCTTCCCTCCTGTTTCCTGTTGGGTCTGTGCTGCTTTCCTCGCAGCACTTACCGGCCATTTACACGCATGCTCATTGATTATGACCCGCGAGGAGACCCTGTGTCTGGTCTGCCCTTCTACCTCAGCATTGCGGAGATGGAAGGCGATCAAGTACTTGTGCAAAGACTAAATTGGGTTTTCCAGCTACGGTTTTCTTAGATCCCTGCACCTTGTCCCACCTCCCGCACCAATAAAAGATCAAGCAGGGCCTGCAAAGTGTGCATACTGCTCCTGCAGAGGACCTAAATCCAGTTCCCAGCTCCCACATGGGCAGCTCACAACTACCTGAAACTCCAGCTGCAGGTGATCCGGCTCCCTCTACTGGCCTCCAAGGGACCTGCACTCACCTGCACAAACCCACACTTACATGCACAAACCGACACTTAATTAAAAAATAAAAACATCTTTAAAGAAATAAAGGATATGCTTCTATGAACAGGTTCATCTTCCTGGAGTATTTTCCCCATACAGACCATCTCTTAGCCCAGGCCAACAAAAACTGGCCACTGAAGGGCTTCTTAATTCTGCACAGCCTTCTCAGGACCACCAACCTAGGACCAGCTAAGTCGCTTATCGTTTTTTTTGGAAGGCCAAATTAGCTGGGAAAAGATTCCTTGGCACCATCTTCAAATACAGGCAATCGCTCTAACACCGAGCTACACCCTGGACTCTGCTATTTTTACAAAGAAAGTAAACGTCATCATGTAACATGTCCCCAAGAACTTGCAATCTGGCTTAATACTCCTCCTGGCCCAACTACTCATCCTCGGGGAAAATAAGACACAGCATCCTCAAGTATCCATCTACAAGCTTAACGCAACGTCCTAAATTAAATGCCCAAGACCCTGTTGCAAGCAGGCGGCACAACTATTCTAATATCGAATCCCAGAGCATATCTTGCACGCAGGATGCAATAAAATGAATGAATGAGCCGTCTCGGTTCCACACACCCTGGCGCTCCCTTTGAGGCCACACCGATCCTAGAGGACGCTTGGGCGCAAGCGGCGTCCCCAGGCCGGTCCAGGGCTGCACCGCGCCCACAGGGGAAGCCTTTCTGGCCAGGCTTGCAGGGCGGCAGGGTAGCGATGGGCGAGCATCCCCCTTCGTTTACCTGTCAGACTCTTCAGCAATCACGGCCTCAGCTAATCCACCCCAGCCAATCACTGGCGCGGCGCGGGCGGCACGTGACTTCCGGCCGGCTCAGCCGGGTGCAGTCGGCGCTAGGACCCCGGCACGGCAACGTCTGCCTCTGGCCGGCGACGGTCCGCCCCCCTGCCTCCGGATCCAGCCAATGGAAGGCCGGGGCTCCTCAGGGACCAATGGCAAGGAAGCGCGGAGGCGGGGCCTGGCGGCGGCGTCACTGGGCGGGGCGGAGCGTGCGGCGGGTCACGTGGCTGGCGCGGCTGCCGCGGGGAGGCCGGGCAGCGTTAGGAGCGAACTTGGGGGTCATGCCGCGGGGTCGTCTCTGCGCCTGCGCCGCGCCGGGATGCTGAACCTTGCGGCGCTGCTGTGGCGCCGGCTGCTGCGCAAGCGCTGGGTGCTCGCCCTGGTTTTCGGGCTCTCGCTGGTTTACTTCCTCAGCAGCACCTTCAAGCAGGTAAGCGACTGCGCTCAGGACCTCTGTCCCTCGGATCCTTCTTCCTTCTCCAGCCAGCTCCTCCCCCAGATCCTCTATCTTCCTCCCCCCAGATCTCCTCCTCCCTATCTTCCATCCTCCTGTGGTCCTCCTCTCTCCTATCCCCCAGCTCTCCTTCCTCCCACCCCCCATCGTCCCTCCTCCCTCTGATCTTTAGTCCTCCTCCAGCCCTGCTCCCTCCGATCCTCTGTCTTCCTCTCCCCTCCCTCAGCCCCCTCCCGCCCTTCGTCCTCCACCCCCTCCTTCCCCTGATTCTCTGCCCTCCTCCGTCCTCCTCTGCCCTCCTCCCACCCTCTTCTCTTCCACTCTCCGTCCTTCTCCAACCCTCCTTCCTTGATCCTCAGTCCTCACACTTCCTCCCTCCGACCCTCGATCGATCGATCCTCTGTCCTCTCTTCCTCCTCTGGGGCTCCCTGCCGTCCTCCACCTTGTGGCCCTTCTACCTATGATGTGCATCCATTCTGTCCTCCCTGCAAGCCTCTGATTCTCTTCCTTTCAGTCCTTGGATCCTCCAGTACTCCCTTTGGTCCTCCCTCCACCCCCTCCTCCTTCAATCTGTGCTCTGATCCTCCACCTCTGGTTCACCTCCCTCTGATTATCTGGTCCTCCTCTCTCCTGTCCTCTGACTCTTCCCTCCTCACCTCCTGTGCATGGAAGGCTGTGTGGAGGGTCAGAAAGGGGAACATCCCACTCCAGATCTTTGTACAACAGTCCCCTAGCACTCCCCCCGCCCCCGGGCAGTGACTCGGACCTGTGCCCAGCGTTTGTCCTCTGGCATTCTCCCTGCTCTGCATCCAGGCCTCTTGATGGACAGGTGGGCAGGAGGTAGAGATGTCTAGGCCAGGAAGTGGCCGAGGGCTCTGTGCTGTGTCCCCCTGGGTGACCCAGCAGGCTCCTGGAGGTGCCCCCTTTGGTGCACACCTTGGTTGGGTGGATTTTTTTTTTTTCTTTCTTCTCAACCTTCTCTTTTCATTTTTATCCCAGGTGAGAATTCCTAGAGAGCTGGAATCTGCTTTTCTCCCCCCCCCCCATAGATCTGTTTCCTCTGATAGTCACTGCTGACCTTTGCTGTCCTGGTGTCATGATGGGGCCTTTGGCTAGTGGATGACTGAAGTCTCTGGAGATATGCAGAACCTATGTGGGACTCAAGCCCTGTGGGGGTGGGATGAACCTGTGTTCTTAGTGTGGGCTACTGAAACACCACGGGAACTCTGGTGGCCTAAACGACGCACATGCATCCTGGCAGCTGGGAGGTCCCAGGCTCGGATGCTGACAGATTCTGCATGTGGTGGGCGCCCCCCTGGCCGACTTTATTCTTCCATAGTGCAGCATGCACGCTGGTCCCTTCAGCCGCTTTCCAGTGTACCAGTCCACCCATCCCTGGGGACGCCACCCCATGACCTCACAGAATTGTGGTTACCTAGGAGACACTCCAATCTGTGGATGTCACTGTCTACTAATGTCACCTTGGGAGTGAAGGGTTTAGCGTTGATTCCAGCATGGGGACAGGTATTCAGTTCACAGCAGGGTAGCTGCACACAACTCGGTTGGCCCTGGGACTCTGTCACATGCGGTCACCTGTGAAATACAGGTCTTAAAAGTGGCTGGTAGGATGTACTGTCAGGTTGTGAAGTGGAAAGCACATTTCTCATCCCCGGCCAGCCCTGTGCCGCCAGCCTCTGCCTTCAATTCTGGTTCTTGGAGCACTTTCCTGTGAGGCTCTTGGAGCACTCTCCTGTGAGGCCTTGGAGCATTCTCCTGTGAGGCCTTGGAGCACTCTCCTGTGAGGCTCTTGGAGTACTCTCCTGTGCAGCTCTTGGAGCACTCTCCTGTGCAGCTCTTGGAGCACTCTCCTGTGCAGCTCTTGGAGCACTCTCCTGTGAGGCTCTTGGAGCACTCTCCTGTGTGGCTCTTGGAGCACTCTCCTGTGCAGCTCTTGGAGCACTCTCCTGTGCGGCTCTTGGAGCACTCTCCTGTGTGGTTCTTGGAGTACTCTCCTGTGCAGCTCTTGGAGCACTCTCCTGTGCGGCTCTTGGAGCACTCTCCTGTGAGGCTCTTGGAGCACTCTCCTGTGCGGCCCTTGGAGCACTCTCCTGTGCGGTCCTTGGAGTACTCTCCTGTGCGGCCCTTGGAGCACTCTCCTGTGCGGCCCTTGGAGCACTCTCCTGTGAGGTTGGAGCACTCTCCTGTGCGGTTCTTGGAGCACTCTCCTGTGCGGCCCTTGGAGCACTCTCCTGTGAGGTTGGAGCACTCTCCTGTGCGGTTCTTGGAGCACTCTCCTGTGAGGTTGGAGCACTCTCCTGTGAGGTTGGAGCACTCTCCTGTGCGGTTCTTGGAGCACTCTCCTGTGCGGCCCTTGGAGCACTCTCCTGTGCTCACCCATTCTGGTCCCACACTGACTGGCTTCAGAGGGCCAGGATAAGCATAGCCCCTGTGGAGACGGCTTCACCTCCGTCCCTCCCTCTGCTTGGGTTCTGGCCTTGGGGTGTATGTAGTTCCCGCCCTGTAGTCTCAGCTCGCTGTGGGATACTGGCCGCACCAGCATGAAATTTGTATTGTGTTAAGCTCCCGGGGCTTTGCTTTTCAGAGTAACCTAGCCGATCAGCTTCTAGAATATGGTCGGCACACCCCAGGAGAGCCCCCCCTTTCAAGAAGTCTGTGAGGTCTGAATGGGGTTCAAAATCACCCTTAAGCCATGTTGGCCAGGTTGAGCTGTGGTGCCACTTACCTCAGCGGTAACCAAGCGTGGGGGAGAGTGCTCTGAGAGTCTGAGTGGGAACGGCAGGGCAGGTCGTGGTTCTCAGCACCTGAGGACAGGAGCCACAGCATTGGCCCCAGACCAGTAGTTCTCATCCTGTGGGTCGCGACCCCCCTCAGGAGTCTAATGAGCCCTTCACAGGCGTCATCTCAGACCATCAGAAAACACAGACATTTACAATACCATCATAACAGCAGCAAAATCACAGTTACGAAGTAGCAACAAAAGGAATTTTATGGTGCGGGGGGGGGGTCCCACAACATGAGGAACTGTATTGAAGGGTCGCAGCAGCCTTAGGAAGGTCGAGAACCACTGCCCTAGAGCACATTCTCTCCTACTGCTTGGGCAGGTCCAGAAGTTGGTCCGCTGAGAAGGATGTTGGGAAAAGACTAATTTTAAGCTCCTGTCTGCCCTGTGCTGAGGCAGGAACAGGGTAGCCTCTGCTACCTTCTGAGGACTGAAGTCCGAGTTACAAGCTAAACTGGCCCCTGCCTCCAGTCTCATCCAGGAGACAGAGTTACCGGCAAATGACTTGTTCATCTCAGACTTGGGCTTGAGTGGAGAGAGCCTGCTCCCTCCCAGGGGTGGTCTGACGTTCTCCACTGCCAGAGATAAAACGCAAGCTTCCAAGTGAAGAATCAGAGTTTTGGAAATTGTCTCCTCCCCCAAGGCTTTTTGACTTCCATTAGCTATGAGGCGAACGAATTGGAGTCTGGGGCTTTTATAAGGTGACAGAAATGTGTCGACATTTGGCAGCCCTGTGAAGATCTGTTCACAGAGCAGGACATGAGGGACAGTACATGGGGGTCCTATAGGCTGAGCTCAGAGTCCCAGTGTGCCCGTCGAGACACAGTTCACCTTCCGAAGTGGCTGTTCCCCTGAGTGTGCAGCCCCAGTGGTTTTAGTAAGGTCACAGTGTGATAGCCGCTACCACAGTCACCATTTGGGGCGCTATCATTGACTTGCCCCTCCTTCTCGACCCTAAACAATCTCTAACCTACTTTCTGTTTTAAAAAAATTATTATTTTGCATTTTTATTGATTTTGTGTGAGTGTGTGTTCATGTGGTGTTGGGGAAAGGTTTTAGGAGTGTGCATAAGCCACATTGCTCATGTGGCACTCAGGACAGCTTTAAGGAGTCAATTCTTCCTTCTCATCATGTGAGTCCCCAGGAATTGAACTCGGGTTGTCAGGCTTGGAGGCAAGCTCCTTCACTCGCTAAGCCATCGCAGTGGCCCACTGGGTCTGGGAATCAAACGCCGGTCATCAGGCTGGTGTGGCCAGCGCTTTTACCCCTGAGCCAGCTCTCCTGTCCCCGCCCTGGGTATTTCACATAAATGGAATCATATAACACGTGATCTTTTGGGAGTGCTATGATGTTCTTAGACTCACCCATGTTATCTCATGACCCAATGTTCCCCCGTAAATAGTTGTCACATCCGTCCGCTCACCACTGATGGGCAGTGGGGTTTTCCATCTTTTGGCAAAGAACACCCACTTTATGAGTTTTTGTGGGGACATGTTTCCATAGCTCACTAGCACAGGCTTGGGAATGAACTGCTGAGTGTTCTGTCCGGCTTTTTGAGGATCATCGTGGCTGCTTTCCAGTGGTCACACTGTAATAAACTTATAAGAAGGACATTTGTCAAGTTTCGGTATAGAACTTGGTGTCGGGTATGGTACAGTATCAACCATGGTTGTACGCAAAATTGTCACAGCCTCTCTCTTCCCTCTCCTCTGCACACAGACTCATGAGACATAGACTCCACATTAATGGCCAGTAGCCGCTCTCTGGCCTGTCAGAGTGTGTGTGCGTGTGCGTGCGTGCGTGCGTGCGTGTGTGTGTGTGTGTGTGTGTGTGTGTGTGTGTGTGTGTGTTGGGGAGGGGGTGTCATCTCACTATGTAGCCCTGGCTGTCCTGGAACTCACTCTGTAGACCATGCTGGCCTCAAACTCACAGAGATCCACCTGCCTCTGCCTCCCAAGTGCTGGATCAAAGGTGTGTGCCACCACTGCACCCAGTTTATAATATTTTTTGGAAAACATCTTTAACCAAGAAACAAAATGAAAAAGAAAAACCAGTTGCTAATGTGAGTTCATTTTACCACTTATTAATGA
Source organism: Peromyscus leucopus (assembly GCF_004664715.2). Classification (NCBI taxonomy): domain Eukaryota; kingdom Metazoa; phylum Chordata; class Mammalia; order Rodentia; family Cricetidae; genus Peromyscus; species Peromyscus leucopus. The sequence goes on from NC_051082.1 coordinate 9,401,855, forward strand.
GTAAATACTTGGTTTAAAAGAAGTATTTTTCAGAATTCTGTTTTAGCTTTCCATCAGTAGACACGAACTCACACAGTGGGTCCTCAGTGGCTTGGACTGTTCTCACACAGGTCCCCAGTGCCTGCTGTGCCTTCGTGGGTCAGTCCTGTCCCGAACATGATTTCTGGCTTGGCTGACTGCCGCCCTGCAGCTGGGTGCCCAGCTTGTCTCACCCCGCCTGGGCTCCACCTCTCTTCTACAAGGTGGAGGTGGGAGAGAGAAACACACCCAGGTGACGTTTGTCACCGGTGGAGAGCAGGCTTGTGGCACACAGAAGTCCCCCGGGCTCTTCAGCTCTGCATCCGTGAGACGTCTCAAGCTTGTGTAGCGAGCGGTCTTTGCCCAGACAGCTGCTAACCCAGTTGCCTTGGATCCTTGGATGCCTCTTTTCTTTGGTTTTCTTCCTAATTAATGCTTTAGGGGATAATTTAAATAGTTAGAGATCGGAGTGCAGGAGAGGATGCCATCAGGGGGAGAGGGTTGGGGATGGTGAGTGGCGCCGGGTGACCTGGGCATGGCACTGTGCACAGGGGCGGAGGTAGAGCGGGCACTGAAGTCTACTCCCTGGGTGCCTGACATCTGCTGTGGGAGTGGGAGGGAGGGTAGGCAGATGACTTCAAACAGAAATTTAGGATATATGGTACACTAGCACAGGGTTGGGCAGCTCTGGGGGCATCTGGCCTGAGGTGAGAGCTAAGTTTCTCCTTGGACTTAGGTGGCACAGCACTTTATAGAGCTGGGCTCTCTGCTGAATTCTTTGAAATTACATTAGCCTCTCTGCTGGGAAGGAATTACCTATGTGGATTGGCGCCCACTTACATTGTCTACATTACTATGTGGATTGGTGCCCACTTATGTTGTCCACATTACTATGTGGATTGGCGCCCACCTACGTTGTCCACATTACTATGTGGATTGGCACCCACTTACACGTAGTTTGTGGCACTATGTTTGCCATCCACTTATGTGGCCTGTGGTACTCTTTTATTGCTGCAATTATACACCACGACCAAGGCAACGTATTAAAGAGTTTGTTTGGGGCCTGCAGTTTCAGAGGGTTAGAGTCCATGACCGTCACAGTAGGGAGCATGGCGGCAGGCAGGCAGGCAGGCAGGCAGGCAGGGTGCTGGGGCGGTAGCTGAGAGCTCACATCTTGATCTACCACCACAAGGCAGAGAGCTAATGGGCTTTTGAAACCTCGGAGCCCCACCCCCAGTGACACCTCTCTCCAACAAGGCCACACCTCCTAATCCTTCCCAAACAGTTCCACCAACTGCAGACCAAGCGTTCAAATATATGAGCCTCTGGGGGGCCGTTCTCATTCAGACCACCACATGGGCATTATATAAAGCGTGGGTGAGTACAGAGAGCTGCCTCGCCCTCTTTAAACTGGTTAACAGCGAAGACCTGTTCTCCGCAGACTTTGCAGAGCTCGGCGCGGGCGTAGGAGGGGTGACTGGCAGAAGGGCCACTGCGACATAAAGGCGGCGTTTCTTCCTGTCCTTTTATCCAAATGTTTTAGCTTCTCTCTCTTGAGGAGTGCTATCTCCTCACTTAACATACAAGCCTTCCCCCCATCTTTAAAACCTCTCTCGGGACTGGAAAGATGGCTCCGTGGCTAAGAGTGCTTGCTGCTCTTGCAGGGGACCTGGGTTCTGTTCCCAGCTAACTCCTGTTCCGTGGGATTCAACACTCTCTTCTAGCTACCATGTACACCGTGTCCCGTCCCGTCCCGTCCCCCCCACAAATAATAAAAACAATTTTTTTTTTTAAAGTTCTTTATGATTCTTTACAACCATAATTCCCTACTGTCAGGTTGCAATTCTCAAACTTCAGATGCGGGCACTGCCCTCCGGCCATATCTCCTCCATTGTTGCGACTCCTACGCGGATCCCTTAAGGTCAACTATGCCAACTATGCCGTGTAGGGCGGTGCTGTGCCACGTCTGTGGAACATGTCCTTCGTTTGACCGTTATAATTACCCCCAAAACCTACACGGCATGCTTCCTACTTAGGCTTTAAAAAGTCTGAGAAGTCCTGTGCGTTAACTGCAGGCTCCACCGCTTACAAAGAACGTTCTCTCGTGCGTCTGCCCATGTGTGGTCCCCTCTTTCCTCCGCAGTGCATGTGTGGACCCCTGACCTCTCTAGGGGGTTGGGGGCTCTGATTCACAAGCAGAGCCTTTGTCAACAGCTCCCTGGAGCCCCTGACGGAAGCGTCTGTGCACTTGGTAAAAATCCCCTCTGAGTGGATGTTTCTTATTGCCGTTGCCTGAGACAGGGTCTCTCTATGTAGCCCTGCTGTCCTGCGTTGTCTCTTCGTAGACCAGGTTGGCTTTGAACTGGCAGAGATTTACCTGCCTCTGCCTCCTGAGCCCTAGATTAAAGGTGTGCGCCACCACGCGCAGCTTGAATGAGAAAAAAAAAATCCACATACTGGTGAGAGGCTTGAAGATGAGCCAGCCCAGAAGGGCAGTGGGAACACTGTTGGGTAGCTCAGTCCCCCGCTGGGTAGAATTGCTCTTCTGTTCCTTCCACATGCTCTCTCTACCACTGGACCTCAAAAGTGGATCACAGACAACTCCTCACCCACATAGTCCTCTGGGCAGAGGTTTTGAATGGCCGTGTTTGACAAGTTCAGGTGCTGGGGGCCCACGGGACATGGGGTCCTATGGCAGAGAGTCTTCTGTGATGCGCTGTTCCGGTCGTCAGCTGAAGGTCTGCTTCCGAGCGACAGGGTGCACCTAAGGGCGTCCCTGTCTCCCAGGGTTTCTGCCCCTCTCTCTCTCTCTCTGTAACCGAGGACTACAGCTACTGAGTTGTTACCTGTCCTGTGCCCGCTAGCCACATCTTTTAAAAGAACAAAAAGGAGGGAGCTGGAGAGATGGCTCAGAGATGGCTCTGCTCTTCCAGAGGTCCGGAGTTCAATTCCCAGCAACCACATTGTGGCTCACAACCATCTGTAATGAGATCTGGCGCCCTCTTCTGGCCTGCAGTCATACATGCTGTATACATAATAAATAAATAAATCTTTTTAAAAAAAGAACAAAAAGGAGGCAGGACACAGGGAAGCCATCTCAAGGGACTTTTGTACACCGAGCAGACTGAAGGAGGGGGATCCAGTCCTGATTGTGGCAGGAGAGAGTCCGTCTGTTTAAATGCCCGTGCTTTGCAGGTGGTGGATCAAACTTTGGGGAGGTTACATGGCACTGTCTAGCACACAGCCCTGCAAGTGATTCACAGGGCTCTCTCAGGGCTCCCCCATTGAACTGCAGTGTCTTCCTGAGAGCAGAAACCAGGGTTGTCGCTGGTCTGTGGAGTCTGTGTCTACTGAATGATGGCGCACCAACATGATGGATTATTAGGCATCCATGAAGATTTGATTATCTAGATGATGTGGATCATTGGAAATGTTTTAACCATCCAGTTAGCATCCAGAACAGCTGACAGTGATGCCAGTGTAAACTGGGTCAGAGGTCAGAGGTGAACATGAAAAACCAAACGTACCTGCCTGGCGGTAGTGGCGCACGCCTTTAATCCCAGCACTCAGGAGGCAGAGGCAGGCGGATCTCTGTGAGTTCGAGGCCAGCCTGGTCTACAGAGTGAGTTCTGGGACAGCCAGGGCTACACAGAGAAACCCTGTCTTGAAAGACCAAAACAAACAAATAAACACCAAAAAACCAATCAAACTAAACAACAACAACAGAAAAAGCAAATATACTTTAAGTGTTGGGATTTAGGTAATTTCTTTATTTCATGTTGATAAGCATTGTTTTTTAAGTGAACCTTTCCTTTTGGAATAGTGACAGCTTAACAGGAAATGTACAAGGATAGTATTGTTTTTAATTTAGTTTCTCCTACAGTTAACAACCAGCATATTTTCATTTACGATGAAAATAAGATTATTCCAAGGATGGATTAAAGATAATTTTAAAACAACATTTTAAATTGTAAATTGTGTGTGTGTGTCTGTGTGTCAGAGGGTCCTGGAGCCGAAGTTATAGACAGTTGTGAGCCACTCAGTGCTGGTTCTGGGAACCAAACTTGAGTCCTCTGAAGAACAGCCAGTGCTCTTAAATGATGAGCCCTCTCTCTAGCCCGTACATACCTATTTTATTTACCTGAATACCCAGGGTCATGTAAACATTTCTAGAGCTCACAGGGGTCCCAGGTAGAGGAAGTGTAAGAAGGGCCGCTCTGGAGGAACCTGGTGTGGTATCAAACCTCGGTTTGACAATATTGTGTCCACGCCAGTGTCCAGTCAGACATTCCTGTGTTGTTGGGTTTCTGGTTTTGCTGGTTTATTTGCTTTGTTGTCCTACGATTGAAGCGTGGTTGTGGGAAACCTCTGCCTGTGGTTTCTGTAGGACGGCACTCACTAGGGAGTTCCCTAGAGCAAGGTGTGGGTGTGGACGTGCGCGTCTGCAACATCGCCGACTTCCCGGGTTGCTCTCCCACGGTAATTACAAAGATCCTTTCTGGTTCTCTGAACCGGCTGTGATGCCACCAGATGCGCAGGGGTCTCCTTAGTTACAAACAACCCTGATGTCCAAACACTCAAGCCATCAAGACAGCAGACATGGTGGTGCACACCATAATCCTGTCATCCCAGCACCTGGAGCTGAGGCAGGAGGATTGCTATGAGTTCCAGGTGAGCCTGAACTATAGGATGAGAAGCTCTGCCTTAAAACCCAAAACAGGCCCATGGGAAGGGCCCCCTCTTTTTTTTTTTCCTGAGACGGGGTTCCTCTGTGTAACTTTGTGCCTTTTCCTGGCTCTCACTTTGTAGACCAGGCTGGCCTCGAAATCACAGAGATTCGCCTGCCTCTGCCTCCTGAGTGCTGGGATTAAAGGCGTGTGCCACCACCGTCCGGCCGGGAGGGGGTCATTTGTAGGTGTTTTGTTACACATTTCATGGCTAGGCAGTTCCAAAGGTGGCTGGCTGCCCTGTGCTTGGCTTATACCCCAGCGGCTGGGCTCCATCCTCCTAGTTTAATGGTGTGGCTCCTAAGAGAAAGATCCAGGCTCTCACCCCAGGGCCACTCCTCTCTTGGTTTGCTAGGCAAAAGGCTGTGTAGCCAGAATGACATCTAGAAGCAGCTGTAAGGATGACCTCTCTGTGTTTCCACACAAAGGGAGACCTTAAAGTCATTTTCCCCTGACTCAGGTTTTCTATGTGAGTTCTTGTCCCGGCTGAGCCCTCGTGGTCTAGAGGAATCAGGCGGCAGTATAAGATGACCAGGCTAACATAGTTTCCTCCTGGTTCTGAAAGTGTTCGGGCCGTGTGTTCTATTCTGTGGTGTGTGCATTCTAGTATTTAAAAACTTAAATTGCCTGCAGAGAGAGAAGTTTCCTTCTAGAATTCCGTAGACTCTTTTGTTCACTTCTGGGCACATCAGCAGCGCAGCCATTGGGGAGGATAACTTTAACTTGCCACATTTTCCAGCTGGCTTGTTTTGTGGCTTTGCTCAGACGGTGCCTGTGCTGGAGGTGTGTGTGTGTGTGTGTGTGTGTGTGTGTGTGTGTGTGTGTGTGTGTGGGCGTGCGCACAGAGGGGGGAGCTGGAGGTGTAGACCCCTGCAGGGCAAGTGAGATCACAGGGAAAACACTTTTTTTTTTTTTTTGATGGTTTCCTTCAGACCTTTTCTTTATTCTTCTTTTATATTCTCTATTCTTTATTTTCCTGGTGATTTATTTTCTCATTCTTGATGTTCTTCTACTCTCATTTTTTTTTTTTTTTTTTTTTTTTTTTTTTTTTTTTTTTTTTTTTTTTTTTCTGAAGCTGAGGACCGAACCCAGGGCCTTGGGCTTGCTAGGCAAGTGCTCTACCACTGAGCCAAATCCCCAACTCCCTAACTCATTCTTGATGTTTCCTTCTGGCCCATTTTAGCTCTCCTCTATTCTTTCCCTTACAGCTTGGAAAAACACTTTTAACCTTCCTCTCCCCCATGGTCTCATTGCAGGAAGAGAGGGCGGTGCGAGATCGGAACCTGCTCCAGGTTCAAGACCGCGAACAGCCCATTCCGTGGAAGGTCCAGTTTAACCTGGGCAACAGCAGCCGGCCCAGCAACCAGTGCCGGAACTCTGTTCAAGGGAAACACCTCATCACGGACGAGCTGGGTACGGCCTCCCTCCCCTACACTCAAGGCCTGGGACTCTGGCTGGCCTTCCCTCATGATGAATGCTTTTGCCCTCCTTGCTCCTCTCCAGGGGCGCCCATGTCCGTCTTCCGTACCTTTCTCGCTATCCCAGGCTCCCTGCAGCGTCTGGGAAGCTTGGCTGAGGAACCAGACCCCTAGCAGTCCCCTCTGCCTACAGCTCCAGCATTGGCCTCAGTCCCAGGCCACTTCCTACCAGGCGCAGGCACAGGGCTTCCTCATCTTGTGTTTGTTTTTCAGTGTGTGTGCGCGCGTGCATGCACGGGCGTGTGTGTGTGTGTGTGTGCGTGTGTGTGTGTGTGTGTGTCATGTGCTGTGTGTGTACACACATATGGTGTATATCGTGGTCATAGGCTAATTGGTAGGATTGTTTCCCCCTTCACAATGTGGATCCCAGGGATTAACACAGGCCCTTTTACTGGCGGAGCATCTTGCTGGCCTTTAAGTATCCTTGTAAGAAAAGAGAAATCGAGCATGGGGCTGTTACTTCACCAAGAAGATGCAGGGAGCTGTCAGAATAACTGGGTGGGGGCTGGCTTGGAGGCCAGGGCTTGTTTCTATAGACTCAGAAAACAGGAAATTTTAGTATCAGGTGGCAGATTGTCATTTTCTTTTACTGTAGCCACAAAAACAGTAATTTTCTTCTGGTTAATTTAGATCAGACAAAGACTCACAGATTCCTTTAGTTTTTTTAAAAAAAAAAAAAAAAATCAGCACTCAGATTCTCAACCTGTAAAAAATCCCACAGCGGCCGCAGGTTTTATTTTGCCTTTGTAAATATGGGAAACGTGGTTTAATAAAGAAAACTCACAGCCGTTGATGCTGGTTAGCAACGAGATGCCACCATGTTGCCAGGGTAACAGCGCTGTTAAACAAGATGGCCAATTAGAATCACCAACTTTTCAGAAGCTGGATGCTAATTTCCCAGTCAAGACCAACACATTCGCTGGCCCTGGCCTCACAGGACTTGATGGAAATCTGCAAATCTGATCAGCACCACACTGTGCATATGTGTATTGAAATATCACAATGCCTCATATGGTTCTTGTAGGTATTTTTTGTTTGTTTGTTTGTTTTCAACTAAAAATAAAGAAGGGGCTGGAGAGGTGGGTCACTGGTCAAGAGCTCTGACTGGGGCCTGGGTTTGATTCCGAGCATCCATAGAAGACAGACTGCCTGTGACTCGGGCTCCCGGGGATCCAACGCCCTCTGCTGGCCTCTGCGGGCACACAACACACACACACACACACACACACACACACACACGATTAAAAATCAAAGTAACTCTTTGAGAAGGGAAAGGTAACTTTTTCATGATTTCTGATACACGGTGAGAGGCCTGGGTGAGCTTGCTTCTCCTCAGAAGTTAGACCTGGTCATCGGGAGGTGAGCACCGGAGTTCAAGGCCGAGTGCCGGGAGTTGGCAGTGGGAAGAATCTCCGTGATGCAGAGAGTTGCTTTATTGTTGTCATCAGGGATGGGATCCTGGGGAGCGTGCTGACTCCCTGGGAATTCCGTTTAGAATCCTTGTCAACAGCGTGAGTGGGGGCAGCTGGGAAGGAAGCGTTTACCAGGACACCAGAGAGTGCTTTTGTCTCTTCACTCAGGAGACGCAGTCGCAGAATCACAACAGAAGCGCCAGCTCCCAGGTGGTGGGAATGGCTCTCTCCTGGTCCCCAAGTGTTGAGCGAGGGCCCTCTGGTGTCCCCTCTGGTGTCAGTGTTCTGCCAGCGCCAGCCGCTCCTGCACAGACCTTGTTTTCCAGAGCAGTTCCGAAAACAAGTTATCCTCCGCCAGCCTTGTTCTCTGAGGACAGAGCTGGGGCGCTCACACGGGCTAGTGCTAGGAACAGCTGCTGAGCACCTGCGGGCCCCTGCACACACCCAGGGGCCCCTGCACACACCCGGGGGGCCCCCCTACACACACCAGAGGGCCGCTGTGCACACCCGGGGCCCCCCACACACACCAGAGGGCCACATGCATGCCTGAGGACCACATGAATACCTAAGGCCCCCCCACACACACCTGAGGCCATGCACACACCCGGGGCCCCCCCCACACACACACCTGAGGGCCCACATGCATGCCTGAGGACCCACATGAATACCTAAGGGCCCCCCCACACACACACCTGAGGGCCCATGCACACACCTGAAGGCCTCTGCACACACCTGAGGGCCCCTGCACATACCTGAAGCCCTTCACATACACACACACATCAGAGGCCCCCTGCCCATACCAGAGGGCACTTGCCTACACATGAGAGCCCACACACCTACCCGAGGGCCCCTGCATATACTTGTATGCATATGTATGTATATATGTACATATATGCCTTCAGGCCTGAATGGCCACTGGGAGCATGTCTGGGGTTGGGTGATGGCTCTCATGACTTATACTTAGATTTTTCTGTCCTGTTCCCAAAGGATGCAGGGAACTGTCTGTCTAGAAACTCTGGGTAGTAAAGCAGTTTCAGTAAGGTGGCCTGGCTGACACTGGACATTCATATCTATGTGATGGGGTTTCTCAGTTGTGGAGCGAATTAAGTTTTTCTCCTCCTCACGGATCTGAGAACTTCATCCCTAATTCTAGGAGGTGGCCGTGCCCCTGCCCCATGTTTGTGTACAAACACTCCAGGAGGCAGAGTTAGGAAGGTGGACTGTCCCTTCAAATGGCCACAGAAGCAGCGAGCATGCATAAGCCATCAAAAGCGGTGTGCTTGCTTTTTGAATCTGCAAAGCACATGCTTTTTTATGAATGGGTGCCTTGCTGTTTCTGTTTTAAACTTTTAAAAAACATTTACTTTATGTATATGAGTGCTCTAGATGCATGTACGCCTTTATGCCAGAAGAGGGCATCAGATCCCACTAGAGGTAGTTGCTGGGACTTGAACTCAGGACCTCAGGAAGAGCAGCCAGCGCTCTTCACCTCGGAGCCATCGTCTCCAGCCCCGTCTTAGACTTTTTAAGAGAGGCCCAGGTGAAAGATTGCCTGCTTATGTTAGCGCCCAGCCAACCGCACGGGCGTGGCTTGGCGTGGTGATGAGCTCACAACTTATGCAGGAGACTGGAAAGTGGTTGAGCGTGGTGACAAGGTGGATCTAGTGATCACGGAGGAACCCGACTTTCCCCGTAATCGTCTGCCTGGATGAAGCCAGCCCTGGCGCTCAGGATGCGTCTCTGACTTGCAGGCTATGTCTGCGAGAGGAAGGACCTGCTGGCCAATGGCTGCTGTGATGTCGGTGTCCCAAGCGCCAAGCAGTACTCCTGTGAAGGGTGCCTGGCCAATGGCTGCTGCGAAGCCTATGAGTACTGTGTCTCCTGCTGTCTGCAGCCCAGCAAGGTGAGGGGGAGAGCTAGACATCCCCTGGGGTGCTTGAGAAGAGCTCTGTGGGTGCACTGGCCTCTCCCGAGAGGCGAGCTGGCCCCCGACTCATGGTCCCTTTGCAGAGAGGACCATGCTATTGCTAACCAGGTGTCTGGTGAATGAGAGAATGGCGCTCTCTGTCCCTCCTGGTGGGCTAGCTTGGCCTGCAGTGACTGTCAGGACTGAATACCCCTTGTTTCCATAGCAACTTCTACTGGAGCGCTTCCTCAACCGGGCAGCGGTGGCCTTCCAGAACCTCTTCATGGCGGTTGAAGACCACTTCGAACTGTGCTTGGCGAAGTGCAGGACTTCATCCCAGGTCAGAAGCGGTGCTGGCCCTCGCTAGGGGAGGTGGGAGGGAGGGAGGGAGGCAGAGCTGGAGGACACTAGCCGATCACTCTGGACAGACCCAGGGTGGAAAGGGGCTTCGTCGACACCACGTTCTGCTGCTTGGGGGTGGGTAGGCGAGATATTTAGATCCAGTAGCTGGTCATTGAGAGGGCAGTCCCTTGTCCCTCGGCAGAGCCATGGATGATTCTGGAACCCAGGGGTAGGCGGTGGGGATTTAAAGGCACGTGGGTCAGTCTGAGGTTTGTAACGCTCTCGGTGAGCACACACTACCTCATCTTGAGTGCTCTGCTCTCTTGACGTGCACCCGCCACCCATGGAGTGCCCCGGAAGGCCTCTGCCCCCCACCTTTGGGTATTTCCCCTTCTACGTTCGTTTTGGGCTTGGGGAGGCACATGCATACAAGTCAGGGGACAGCTCGTGAGGGTCTGTTCTCTCCATACACCATGTGGGTCCTGAGGCTCAAACTCAGGTCACTAGCCTTGGCGGCAAGCACCTTCCCATGCTGAGCCATCTCGCCTGCCCCGGTTCCCTGCCTTTGTGGCTGGGCACCTGTCACTGCTCTGTGTAAGCTGTCTCTTGCACAAGCATACTCCTCTGGGATAACTGGCTTGTGTCCGTCTCTGGCCCTCTATAAACTTTGGGTTTGTGCCTGGTAATTCCCTTTTCCATCTCTAGTCCACTGTTGAGACCATCCCGGGTCAGGATAGAGGGAGCGCTGAGAAGGTGAAATTCCACTGGTCTTGGTGGGAAGCTTCCCAGGTAAATGGGTGTAAAGGGAAGCGTGAGGGGACTCAGTAGATTCATTTGCTCTTCCTGGCTAACACTGGAAAGGGGAACTGATACTCTAGCAGCTTCCTGTAGCCGACTATTGTGCAAGCGGAGACGATTCTCAGTGGCCGCTTGGTTCGTGTGCCCAGAGCCTGGGCTTCGAGTCTGTTGAGTGGGATTAACAGGGTGCATAGCTTTGGTAGAGACTAATTAATGAGCTCTAGAGCAGCCAAAAGCTCAAACTGCTCATACGACAAGAAATTGCTGGAAGTCTACCCCCGACGGTGTGTGTGTGGGGGGGGATTGTCTGGACTCAGCTTCACTTGCCGAGCCCAGCCAGAGAGGCTCTTGGGGAGGGCGCTTGGCTCGCGCACAGACTCTTAGCGTATGTCTGCCGTTTGAAGTGGCGTCACCTCCCGAGTCCCTTGCAGGGCTCCTTACCAGGGACTGGATCTCTCCGACCACGGGGTCAGGTGTCGATCCCACCACGCGGCCATCCGTTTCAGATTGCTTTGTGCGTTCTTTTCATACTTACGATTGCGCACGTGTGTGGGCGTTACCACCGTGTGTGCATGGGGGTCAGAGGGCAGCCTGTAGAGTCTGCTTCTCGTTCTCCCATGTGGGTCCCAGAGATCAAACCGAGGTCCTCAGGCCCGGAGGCAGCCGCTGTCTGTGTTAGCTCCTGAGCCATCTCACCTTGCCCTTGTTTTGATGTTTGAGACTCCTGTGGCTAGGCTGGTCTCAGGTTCACTGTACTGCTAAGAATGACCCCGAGTTTCTATTCCCCCAATGCCGGGATCACTGATGGGCACCGCTCCACCCATTTTTATGAGGTGCTAGAGCTCAAACCCAGCGCCTTTATTCCAGAAAGTTCCTTGAAACCCCAAGGCGTGCCGGAGGTGGAATGGGCAGGGAGTGTGTGGCTGACCCTCTCTATCATTCTCCCGTCTTCCTTCGCCAACAGAGCGTGCAGCATGAGAACACTTACCGCGACCCCATAGCCAAGTACTGCTATGGAGAGAGCCCGCCGGAACTCTTCCCCGCGTGAGGCCTGATGGAGAGACACACCCAGAACCAGTCTGGTCCACGTGAGATGACGAAGGAGAAAGGCAGGCACACAAGGATCCTGGCCTTGACCGTGTCTCGTGGCATCGAGTGTCTCTGGCTCCCTCACCACCCGCTGGAGCGGATGGACGGAGCTGTCCTGTAGAGCAGGTCGGACGAGGCCCTGGCACCTTACAGGGCCCTGAGCCTGCTGGTCAGGGGCTGGGCGCTTGATCCTAGGTTGTAGTTACTTAATGACTTTTCAGAGCGGTGGGAGGTGCCGTGTGTTGTGCAGGACACCTTTGCCTGTCCAGTCGGGTGCGCTCGAGGAGGTGACTGCTGTGCTTGATTCCTGACTTGAGTCAACAAGTGACGTCGCTCCTGCGCCCAGCTGCAAGGTTGTCTCCAGGAGTGTGGGTGTACGGACTTACTTTTGGTTGTTTTCAACATCGGACCGGCAGGCCTTGTGTGCATATCCCAACATCTAGGGGTATGTAGAGCCTCACGTGGGGGGCGCTGGTCCCCATTGAGCCCTTATGGTTGTTCATATACCTGACATGGTAGTCGGGAGGCCTGAATTCCCCAGATGACTGTCCCAGTGGGGTTTCCTGTCACTGTGCCCCTGTTGAAACCCCTCAGCCTTGGGGCAGGGGAGCCTTTCCCTTGGCCGTCACGGAAGCCGGTGGGGACCTGGAAATGTGCTTCACACCACCCGCTCATTCTTTACTGCGCTCCGCTCCTGGCCGTGTGCCAGAGGCAAACACTAGTTAAGCTCTTCCTCCAGCCTAGAGTTTCCCAGCCACTCTCGGTGGGAGCCGGATGTGGTAGCCATGCCGAAGAGCGTCCCGAAGGCGGGTCAACGTCCGAGGCTCGCAGGGGTGGGCGGTTGTCAGCACTAACTGAAACTTGGGTTTTAGGCCACCTGTTAATGCACACTTCTTTCACGGAGCCTCACAGTAGGCCCCGGCGTTCTGTGGGTTGGTTCAGGTTGCCCTAGCGTCAGACATGAGTCTCAAGATTTTATCTCAGCAGCTTCGTGGAACCTTGTCTCCCAGCCACGTTTGCCTTCAGGATGGGATTTCTTTCAGCTCCGTCCCGCTTCCTCTTCATGCTCACCTCTGAATTGTATTCTGTCACCTCTCTGGAAGGGAGGACAGGCTGGTGGCAGTTGTTTTCTTGGTTTGTGCTGCCATACTGGGATCAAACCCAGGACTTTGTGTGTGACTGGCAAACCTTCTGCTCCTGAGCCGTGGCCCTGGCCAGGGAATCGATTTTCAGTGTTAGATCCCCGTGACTCTCTTCCGTTTGCTCTGGACTTCTCAGTGCGTGAATTCAAAGTTCACTGAAGAACTAGGTGCACCTGCACATTCTGGCATGTCCTGGAATGTTCTGGCATGTTCTGGCTTGCTCATTCTTTCTGGTAACTGGGGTGTTTATATATATATATATATATATACTGCCAAGTGCTGGGATTAGAGGTGCACCCCAGCTGCCGGGTTCACCTGGCTTTTAATGCCAGTCTGCCCTTGGTCAGCACTGGTGTTAGTCTCTCCCTTAAGTTAGTTTTCACTCTCAAGAGTGGCGACCCAGGTTGACTGTGAACAGTTTAATGCAAACGTCATGCCCGTTGCCAGTTCTGTCTGACTCGGCACCGGAACTGCACATCGTTGTGTACAGTCCCCGGGTTTATAGTCCCCGAGCAGCTGGGATCAAGGATCGAGTTTGCTTGTGTTTCACTCGGTGGATGGGGAAAAAGCGAGAGGTGACTTGCCCTCCCGAGTCCCCTCCAAGACAGAATCATCAAAACCCACACAAGAACTTCACCTTGAACCCTGCCCACGTGTCCTCCACTGCACCTCCATTCCCCCACCCCCAGAATGGATGGCTTTCAGCTATCCCAGACAGGAGATAGGAGAAACTGGTGTCTACGTCCACACCAAGGCAGTAATGCAAAAGTCACTTTTTTTTTTTGAGCCTGTCCTGGATCTCGCTCTGTAGACCAGGCTGGCCTCGGAACTCACTGAGATTCTCCTGCCTCTGCCTCCCGAGTGCTGGGATTAAAGGCGTGCGCCACCACTGCCCGGCTGCAAAAGTCACTTTTAATTGACTGTAGAATGTGGGTTTTGTGTTTTAGTCAAGTAGGGGAATACACACAAACACCACACACACACACACACACACACACACACACACACACACACACACACACAACTTCGGAAATTCCCAGTACTTCCTCTAGACAGGAGTGGCACTGGGCAGGGAAGGCCCCGGCTCACCCCCTCGCAGGGTTGGTTTTGAGTTCTCCCGATGGGGCTCCTGGAGTCAGAGGCCGTAGTTTTGTGTGCACGAGTCGAGTGAGGCATATCGGGGGGGCCTGGGGGAAGAGAGGAGGTGCAGACATCAACTTAGGTGTGTAGTGTTATTAACTGTGAGGGGATGCGGGCAGGTAGGTCTCTCGCCGAGGATGATGGGATGCCACCCGTGTCACCACAGAGAGAAAAAACACAACAGCAGGACGGTTCTGAGACGGGGTGCCGGAGAATGTGGCCCCACCCCCACCCCCCAGCCAGGATGGAAGGGTGAGCTCCTGGGTTCCTGTAGGAGTAGAGGAGGCCTTCTAGGGCCATGATGGAGCCCTTCACACACCCCAAAGGCCGACTGCAGGGCTTCCCGGGAGCGGAGTGGGGAACGGGCATGCTGGGATTCCAGGCCCAGATGTTCCCAACGTAGGGATTTGCAGGTCAATCATGAACTGGCCTCTTCCTCACAGACAGGACAGGAATGTGACTGGAGCCTGGAACCACTGTTTCTCAACGGTGTGGCCTTCTTTGAGTCTTGGGCCCTTTATTTGGAAAACGGGGTCACACGTCTACCTGTCCGAGTTTGCCCTGAGGTATCCTCTTGAGTGAGAGATGCTGTCTCCTAAGAGGCCAATGTCAGCAGCCCCCGGGGAGCAGCATGGGGGGTGGGGTGGGCAAGGACGAGAAAGGCATCCGTTATAGTCATTAGGAACTTATTTTTTAATTAGCTAATTCCAGACAATCTAACTGTAAAGTGAGGACCTGACCGCTCCAGGGTGTGGCTGAGGGGAAGGTTTTTAATGAGGGGGAGTATAGTCCGAGGCATCTGGGAGAGTCCAGAGCAGGGAGAGAAAGGAGTGGACCGAACATGATCATGAGAGGAGGAGGAAGCGAGGGGCCCCGGAGCCCATGACCCAAATGGCAGGCTAACACAGGAATGAGAAGCTGGGGGAGGGAGTTGGAGAAGGTGAGGGGAGGGGGCTGACTGAGAAGAGCCGCAGGTAGGAGTGATGTTGAGAAAGCCTGGAGAGCAATATTCACGTTGGTAAGCTAATAGGCACCATAGTTAGTCATTTGTCCCGAGGTGGTTTTTTTTTTTTTTTTTTTTTTGGACCTGATACAAATGATAAAATTATTACCTAAAAATCACACAGCCCGAAGATAACCACCAGCTATTTTCGGCTTCCTCCGTGACTTTTCAGGCAAAACCAAACAAGCCAATAAACAAAAACACAAAACCCAGAGCTGCTTCCCCCTTGGAAACGGCGGCGCCTGTGGGTTTAATGTCTGCAGGGCCTGCGCGCACAGTGTGAGGCTGCTAGGGACCTGTTGGGGACATCTGGGTCTTTCCATGGGGGTGGGTTTGCTGCTACAAAGCACCACTGTTCAGGTCAAGTCCTGCAGCCACAGGTACAGGAGGTGTCTGTCTGTCCGTTCCCCGGTCGGCCGTGGACCAGTTATCTCTTAAGCTGTTTGCTAACAAGGGTTGAGCGTTCCCGTTTCTATTTATGTTATTTGTAAAATCCCGAGCCCATGTGTATCAACTCACGCTGAATAAGGAGTTCTGGGTTGCAAAGAGGATTTTTTTTTTTAACTGAAGATTTTTTTTTTTTAAGGGCAGGGGAAATCGGCTCAATGGTTGAATGTTTACTGCTCTTCCAGTGGACGTGGTTCAGTTCTCAGCATCCACGTTGGGGTACTCATAACCGATGGGATGGGATGACGTCTTCTGGCCTTCACAGGGACTGGAAATATGTGGCATCCCTTCACACAGACACACACAAAAATGATAAAAATAAATCTTTAAGAACTCAAATCATGGGGCGCACGCCTTAATCCAGCACTCGGAGCAAGCAGAGGATCTGTGAGTTCGAGCACTGGTCTAAATGATTCAGAAAAGGCGCAAAGTAACAGAGAAACCTGTCTGAAAAAAAACTCAATCACATTTCATTATTGGGGGTGGGTGGGGGCACACATGTATCATGGTTTAGGTCGGAGGAAAACCTTCGAAAGTTTGCGCTCCCTTCCACCATGTGGGTTCTGGCATGGGACTCGGATCATCAGTCTTGTGGCCGTGCCTTGGCCCACAGAGCCATCTTGCTGGTCCTGCCCAAGTCTGTGTCCGTAAGTTAAATGATAAACTACACAAATGCTATTGATTTGTGTTTATTAAATCACAGTGAGTGGAAACCCATGTTTTGATTGACCATTTATTTTGTCTCTTCCTATTGGTTATCACAGAACATGATAAGCCTTAAATAATTCTCTATCTCTCTTCCCCCCCCTCTTCCTTTGAGACCTGGTCTGTCTGTCCCAGGCTAGCCTCAGACTCTCCATCCTCCACCCTCAGCCTCCAGGGATCTAAACCTCAGCTGAGCCTCTCTCTGCTTTAACTTTCCCTTCCGTGGCCACACTCAAGCAATTAGCTCACATTCACAAAGCCATCTTTCTAATAGATTTAGGGCGGTGGGTTTGTCACAGGGGCAGCCCCTCCCCCCTCCCCCCTGACCCTCGGGGGACATCTGGCAGTGTCTGGAGATAGTGTCCTTATAGCTGGAGTGGGGAAGGTACCACTCGGCCCTAATGGGTAGGGGTGTAGGGGGTCAGTGATGCTGCTC